>NC_068571.1:8100000-8400000 GCF_025698545.1 Gossypium raimondii | reverse complement strand
CGAATCTTACTTCCCTGTTGGTACAGTGGAGCAGATTGAAGCTGTAACGGTAAATCTTACCTCCCCGACATTGTAATTAAAAAGATTGAAGCCACAACAGCGAATCTTACTTCCCTGGCGGTGCAGTGGGACAGATTGAAGCTACAATGTTGAATCTTATTTCCCCAATTTTGTAATTAAAAAGATTGAAGCCACAACGGTGAATCTTACTTCCCTGGCGTGCAATGGGCGATTGAAGCTTCAGCGGTGAATCTGGCTCCCCGGCATTACAATTAAAAGATTGAAGCCTGGCAATGAATCTTACTTCCTGGCGGTGCGGTGGAAGAGATTGAAGCTTCTAGCGGTGAATCTTATTTCCACGACATTGCTATTAAAAGATTGAAGCCACAATGGCGAATCTGGCTCCACGACATTGCAATTAAAAAGATTGAAACCACAATGGTGAATCTTACTTCCCTGGCGATGCAGTGGAGCAGGTTGAAGCTATAACGGTAAATCTTGCCTCCCCGACATTGTAATTAAAAAGATTGAAGCCACAACGACGAATTTTACTTCCCTGGCGGTTCAGTGGAACAGGTTTAAGCTACAACGGTGAATCTTGTTTCTCCGACATTGCAATTAAAAAGATAGAAGCCATAATGGCGAATCTTACTTCCCTTGCAGTACAGTGGAACAAATTGAAACTATAACGGTGAATCTTGCTTCCCCGACATTGTAATTAAAAAGATTGAAGCCACAACAGTGAATATTACTTCCCTGGCGGTGTAGCGAAATAGATTAAAGCTATAACGGTGAATCTTGTTTCTCCAACGTCACAATTAAAAAGATTGAAGCCACAACGGTGAATCTTACTTCCCTGACAGTGCAATGGAGCAGATTGAAGCTACAACGGTGAATCTGGCTCCCAGACATTGCAATTAAAAGATTGAAGCCACAAATGAATCTTACTTCCACGGTAGTGCGATGGGGATGATTGAAGCTACAGCGTTGAATCTTATTTCCCAGACATTGCAATTAAAAGATTGAAGCCACAGCGGTGAATCTTACTTCCTGGCGTGCAATGGGCGATTGAAGCTACTAGCGGTGAATCGGCTCCCAGACATTGCAATTAAAAAGATTGAAGCCACAACGGTGAATCTTACTTCCCTGGCGGTGCAGTGGAACAGATTGAAACTACAACGGTGAATCTTATTTCCCTGACATTGCTATTAAAAAGATTGAAGCCACAATGGCGAATCTGGCTCCACAACATTGCAATTAAAAAGATTGAAACCACAATGGTGAATCTTACTTCCCTGGCGGTGCAGTGAACCAGATTGAAGCCATAACGGTAAATCTTGCCACCCCAACATTGTAATTAAAAGGATTGAAGCCACAACAGCGAATCTTACTTCCCTGGCGGTGCACTGAGAGAGATTGAAGCTATAACGTTAAATCTTATTTCCCCGACATTGCAATTAAAAAGATTGAAGCCACAACGGTGAATCTTACTTCACTGGCGTGCAATGGAGCACATTGAATCTACAACGGTGAATCTGGCTCCCCCAACATTGCAATTAAAAAGATTGAAGCCACAATGGCAAATCTTACTTCCCTATCGGTACAGTGGAGCAGATTGAAGCTATAATGGTAAATCTTGCTTCCCCGGTATTGTAATTAAGAAGATTGAAGCCACAACAGCAAAATCTTACTTCCTTGGCGGTACACTGGGAGAGATTGAAGCTACAACGTTGAATCTTATTTCCCCGACATTGTAATTAAAAAGATTGAAGCCACAACGGTGAATCTTACTTCACTGGCGTGCAATGGAGCATATTGAAGCTACAACGGTGAATCTTGTTACTCCGACATTGCAATTATAAAGATTGAAGCGACAATGGCGAATCTTACTTCCCTGGCGGTGCAGTGGAACAAATTGAAGCTACAACGGCGAATCTTACTTCCTAAACATTGTAATTAAAAAGCTTGAAGCTAGTACAGCGAATCTTACTTCCCTGGCGGCGCAGTGGAACAGATTCAAGCTACAACGGTGAATCTTATGTTCCCGACTTTGCAATTAAAAAGATTGAAGCCACAACAACAAATCTTACTTCCCTAGCGGTGCAATGGAGCAGATCGAAGCTACAACGGCGAATCTGGCTCCTCCGACATTGCAATTAAAAATATTGAAGCCACAACGGCGAATCTTACTTCCCTGGCGGTGCAGTGGAACATGTTGAAGCTAATACGGTGAATCTTGTTTCTCCGACATTACAATTAAAAAGATTGAAGCCACAATGGTGATCTTACTTCCCTGGCACTGCAGTGGGACAAATTGAAGGTACAACAGGGAATCTTGCTCCATGACATTGCAATTAAAAAGATTGAATCCACAACGACCAATCTTACTTTCCTGACGGTACAATGGAGCAGAGTGAAGCTACAACGATTAATCTTGTTTCCCCGACAATGCAATTAAAAAAATTGAAGCCACAATGGTGAATCTTACTTCCCTGGCGATGAAGTGGAACAAATTGAAGCTACAACGGTGAATCTTGCTTCCTAAACACTGTAATTAAAAAGATTCAAGCTAAAACAGTGAATCTTACTTCCTGGCGGCCTTGATGGAGCAATTCAAGCTACAACGGTAAATCTTATTTTCCCGACATTGCAATTAAAAAGATTGAAGCCACAACGGTGAATCTTACTTCCCTGGCGGTGCAGTGGAACAGATTGAAACTACAACGGTGAATCTTATTTCCCTGACATTGCTATTAAAAAGATTGAAGCCACAATGGCGAATCTGGCTCCACGACATTGCAATTAAAAAGATTGAAACCACAATGGTGAATCTTACTTCCCTGGCGGTGCAGTGGACCAGATTAAAGCCATAACGGTAAATTTTGCCTCCCCGACATTGTAATTAAAAAGATTGAAGCCACAACAGCGAATCTTACTTCCCTGGCGGTGCACTGGGAGAGATTGAAGCTACAACGTTGAATCTTATTTCCTCGACATTGCAATTAAAAAGATTGAAGCCACAACGGTGAATCTTACTTCACTGGCGTAAAATGGAGCAGATTGAAGCTACAACGGTGAATCTAGCTCTCCCGACATTGCAATTAAAAAAATTGAAGCCACAACGCGAATCTTACTTCTCTGGCGGTGCAATGGAACAGATTGAAGCTACAACGGTGAATCTTATTTCCCTGACATTGCTATTAAAAAGATTGAAGCAAGAATGGCGAATCTGGCTCCACGACATTGCAATTAAAAAGATTGAAACCACAACAACGAATCTTACTTCTCTAGCGGTGCAATGGAGCATATTAAAGCTACAGCGATGAATCGGCATACGACATTGTAATTAAAAGATTGAAGCCTGGCTGTGAATCTTACTTCCCTGGTAGTGCAGTGGAAAGCTACAACGGTAAATCTTGTTTCCCTGACATTGTAATTAAAAAGATTGAAGCCACAATGGCGAATCTTACTTCTCTGGCAGTGCAGTGGAACAGATTGAAGCTATAACGGCAAATCCTGCTCCACGACATTGTAATTAAAAAGATTGAAGCCATAACGGTGAATCTTACTTCCCTGGCGGTGTACTGGAGCAGATTAAAGCTACAATTGTGAATCTTGTTTCCCCGACATTGTAATTAAAAAGATTGAAGCCACAATGGCAAATCTTACTTCCCTGGCGGTGCAGTGGAGCAGATTGAAGCTACAACGGTGAATCTTGTTTCTCCCACATTGTAATTAAAATGATTGAAACCATAATGGTAAATCTTACTTCCCTGGCGGTGCAGTGGAACAAATTGAAGCTACAACGGTAAATCTTGCTTCCTAAACATTGTAATTAAAAATACTGAGGCTACAACGGTGAAGCTTACTTCCCTGACGGTGCAGTGGAACAGATTTAAGCTAGAACGGTGAATCTTATTTCCCCGACACTGCAATTAAAAATATTAAAGAACAGCGGCGAATCTTACTTCCCTAGCGATGCAGTGGAGCAGATCGAAGCTACAACGGCGAATCTGGCTCCCTCGACATTCAAATTAAAAAGATTGAAGCCAGAGCAGTCAATCTTACTTCCCTGAAGGTGCAGTGGAACAGATTGAAGCTATAACGGTGAATCTTGTTTCCCCGACATTGCAATTAAAAAGATTGAAGCCACAATGGCGAATTTTACTTCCCTGGCTGTGCAGTGGAACAAATTGAAGGTACAACGGGGAATCTTACTCCACGACATTGCAATTAAAAAGATTGAAGCCACAACGGCGAATCTTACTTCCCTAGCGGTGCAGTGGAATAGATTGAAGCTACAAAAACGAATCTTGCTGCACGACATTGCAATTAAAAAGATTTAAGCCACAACGGTGAATCTTACTTCCCTGGCAGTGTAGTGGAGCATATTGAAGCTACAAGGCTTAGTCTTGTTTCCCCGACATTGCAATTAAAAAGATTGATGCTACAATGGTGAATCTTACTTCCCTGGCTGAGCAGTGGAACAAATTGAAGGTACAACGGGGAATCTTACTCCACGACATTGCAATTAAAAAGATTTAAGCCACAACGGCGAATCTTACTTCCCTGGCGGTATAGTGGAGCAGATTGAAGCTACAACGATGAATCTGGCTCCCCCGACATTGCAATTAAAAAGTTTGAAGCCACAACGGTGAATCTTAATTCCTCGACGGTGTGGTGGAACAGATTCAAGCTACAACGGTGAATCTTATTTCCCTAACATTTCAATTAAAAAGATTGAAGCCAAAATGGTGAATCTTACTTCCCTGGTGGGGCAGTGGGACAGATTGAAGCTATAACGTTGAATCTTATTTCCTCGACATTGCAATTAAAAAGATTGAAGCCACAACGGTGAATCTTACTTCCCTGGCGTGCAATGGGCGATTGAAGCTTCTAGCGGTGAATCGGCTCCCAGACATTGCAATTAAAAAGATTGAAGCCACAACGCGAATCTTACTTCTCTGGCGGTGCATTGGAATAGATTGAAGCTACAACGGTGAATCTTATTTCCCTGACATTGCTATTAAAAAGATTGAAGCCACAATGGCGAATCTGGCTCCACGACATTGCAATTAAAAAGATTGAAACCACAACAACGAATCTTACTTCTCTAGCGGTGCAATGGAGCATATTAAAGCTACAACGATGAATCGGCATACGACATTGTAATTAAAAGATTGAAGCCTGGCTGTGAATCTTACTTCCCTGGTAGTGCAGTGGAAAGCTACAACGGTAAATCTTGTTTCCCTGACATTGTAATTAAAAAGATTGAAGCCACAATGGCGAATCTTACTTCTCTGGCGGTGCAGTGGAACAGATTGAAGCTATAACGGCAAATCCTGCTCCACGACATTGTAATTAAAAAGATTGAAGCCATAACGGTGAATCTTACTTCCCTGGCGGTGTACTGGAGCAGATTAAAGCTACAATTGTGAATCTTGTTTCCCCGACATTGTAATTAAAAAGATTGAAGCCACAATGGCAAATCTTACTTCCCTGGCGGTGCAGTGGAATAAATTTAAGCTACAACGGCGAATCTTACTTCCTACACATTGTAATTAAAAAGATTGAAGCTACAATGGCAAATCTTACTTCCACAACATGACGTGGAGCAATTTAGCTTCTAGCGGTGCATCTTATTTTCCCGACATTTCGATTAAAAATATTGAAGCCACAAAGGTGAATCTTACTTCTCTAGCTACATCGGTAAATCTGGCTCCCCCGACGTTACAATTAACAAGATTGAAGCCACAACGGCGAATCTTACTTCCCTGGCGGTGCAGTGGAACAGGTTGAACCTACAATAGTGAATCTTATTTCCCCGACATTGTAAGTAAAAATATTGAGGCCACAATGGCGAATCTTACTTCCCTGGCAGTGCAGTGGAACAAATTGAAGGTACAACGAGGAATCTTGCTCCAGGACATTGCAATTAAAAAGATTGAAGCCACAACGGCGAATCTTACTTCCCTGGCGGTGCAGTGGAACAGATTGAAGCTACAACGGTGAATCATATTTCTTTGACATTGCTATTAAAAAGATTGAAGCTACAACAGTGAACCTTGCTCCACGACATTGCAATTAAAAAGATTGAAACCACAATGGTGAATCTTACTTCTCTAGCGGTACAGTGGAGTAGATCGAAGCTACCTCGGCGAATCTGGCTCTCCCGACATTACAATTAACAAGATTGAAGCCACAACGGTGAATCTTACTTCCACAGGTGTGCAATAGGCGATTGAAGCTTCAGCAGTTAATCTGGCTCCCAGACATTGCAATTAAAAGTTTGAAGCCTGGCAGGGAATCTTACTTCCCTAAGCGGTGCGATGGAGCAGATTGAAGCTACAACGGTGAATCTGGCTCTCCCGACATTGCAATTAAAAATATTGAAGCCACAACGGCAAATTTTACCTCCCTGGCGGTACAGTGGAACAGATTGAAGCTAGAACGGTGAATCTTGTTTCCCCGACATTGCAATTAAAAAGATTCAAGCCACAATGGCGAATCTTACTTCCTGGCGATGTAGTGGAAAAATTGAAGCTTCTAGCGGTGAATCTTGCTCCACGACATTGCAATTAAAAGATTGAAGCCACAACAACGAATCTTACTTTCTGGCGATGCGGTGGGGCGGTGAAGCTACAGCGACAAATCTTGCTTCCCGACATTGCAATTAAAAAGATTAAAGCCACAACGGCAAATCTTACTTCCCTAGCGGTGTAGAGGAGCAGATTGAAGCTACAACGGTGAATCTGGCTCCTCTGACATTGCAATTAAAAAGATTGAAGCCACAACGGTGAATCTTACTTCCCTGGTGGTGGAGTGGAACAGATTAAAGCTACAACGGTGAATCTTATTTCCCTGACATTGCTATTAAAAAGATTGAAGCCATAATGGTGAATTTTACTTCTCTGGCGGTGCAGTGGAACATATTGAAGCTACAACAGCGAACTTTGCTCCACGACATTCCAATTAAAAAGATTGAAACCACAATGGTAAATCTTACATCCCTGACGGTGCAGTGGAGCAGATTGAAGCTACAACGGTGAATCTTGTTTCTCCCACATTGTAATTAAAATGATTGAAACCACAATGGTGAATCTTACTTCCCTGGAGGTGCAGTGGAACAAATTGAAGCTACAACGGTAAATCTTGCTTCCTAAACATTGTAATTAAAAATACTGAGGCTACAACGGTGAATCTTACTTCTCTGACGGTGCAGTGGAACAGATTCAAGCTAGAACGGTGAATCTTATTTCCCCGACACTGCAATTAAAAATATTAAACAACAGCGGCGAATCTTACTTCCCTAGCGATGCAGTGGAGCAGATCGAAGCTACAACGACGAATCTGGCTCCCTCGACATTCAAATTAAAAAGATTGAAGCAGGAAGCGACCAATCTTACTTCCACGAAGGTGCGATGGAGCAGTTGAAGCTATAACGGTGAATCTTGTTTCCCCGACATTGCAATTAAAAAGATTGAAGCCACAATGGCGAATTTTACTTCCCTGGCTGTGCAGTGGAACAAATTGAAGGTACAACGGGGAATCTTACTCCACGACATTGCAATTAAAAAGATTGAAGCCACAACGGCAAATCTTACTTCCCTGGCGGTGCAGTGGAATAGATTGAAGCTACAAAAACGAATCTTGCTGCACGACATTGCAATTAAAAAGATTTAAGCCGCAACGGTGAATCTTACTTCCCTGGCAGTGTAGTGGAACATATTAAAGCTACAAGGCTTAGTCTTGTTTCCCCGACATTGTAATTAAAGAGATTGATGCTACAATGGTGAATCTTACTTCCCTGGCTGTGCAGTGGAACAAATTGAAGGTACAACGGGGAATCTTACTCCACGACATTGCAATTAAAAAGATTTAAGCCACAACGGCGAATCTTACTTCCCTGGCGGTATAGTGGAGCAGATTGAAGCTACAACGATGAATCTGGTTCCCCCGACATTGCAATTAAAAAGTTTGAAGCCACAACGGTGAATCTTACTTCCTCGGCGGTGCGGTGGAACAGATTCAAGCTACAACGGTGAATCTTATTTCCCTAACATTTCAATTAAAAAGATTGAAGCCAAAATGGCGAATCTTACTTCTCTGGCGGTGCAGTGGAATAGATTGAAGCTACAACAGTGAATCTTGCTCCACGACATTGCAATTAAAAAGATTGAACCCACAACGGTGAATCTTACTTCCCTGGCGATGTAATGGAGCATATTGAAGCTACAACGGTTAATCTTGTTTCTCCAACAATGCAATTAAAAAGATTGAACCCACAATGGTGAATCTTACTTCCCTGGCGGCGCAGTGGAACAAATTGAAGCTACAACGGCGAATCTTGCTTCCTAAACATTGTAATTAAAAAGATTGAAGCTATAACGGTGAATTTTACTTCCCTGGCGGCGCAGTGGAACAATTCAAGCTACAACGATGAATCTTATTTTCTCGACATTGTAATTAAAAAGATTGAAGCCACAACAACAAATATTACTTCCCTAGCGGTACAGTGGAGCAGATCGAAGCTACAATGGCGAATCTGGCTCCTCCGACATTGCAATTAAAAATATTGAAGCCACAATGGCGAATCTTACTTCCCTGGCGGTGCAGTGGAACAGGTTGAAGCTACAATGGTGAATCTTCTTTTTCGACATTGCAATTAAAAAGATTGAAGCCACAATGGCGAATCTTACTTCCCTGGCAGTGCAGTGGAACAAACTGAAGGTACAACAGGGAATTTTGCTCCGCGACATTACAATTAAAACATTGAAGCCACAATGGCGAATCTTACCTCCCTGACGGTATAGTGGAGCAGATTGAAGCTACAACGATGAATCTGGCTCCCCCGACATTGCAATTAGAAAGTTTGTAGCCACAACGGCGAATTTTACTTCCTGGCGGTGCAGTGGAACAGGTTGAAGCCACAACAGCGAATCTTACTTCCTGCTAGGTGCGATGGAGCAGATTGAAGCTTCTAGCGGTGAATCTTGTTTCCAACATTACAATTAAAAGATTGAAGCCACAGCGGTGAATCTTACTTCCTGGCGGATTGCAATGGGCAGATTGAAGCTACAGCGGTGGCTGGCTCCCAGACATTGCAATTAAAAAGTTTGAAGCCACAAGCGCAAATCTTACTTCCCTGGCGGTGCAGCAGAACAGATTGAAGCTACAACGGTGAATCTTATTTCCCTGACATTGTAATTAAAAAGATTGAAGCTACAATGGTGAATCTTACTTCCCTGGCGGTGTAGTGGAGCATATTGAAGCTACAACGGTGAATCTGGCTCCTCCGACATTGCAATTATAAAGATTGAAGCCACAATGGTGAATCTTACTTCCCTGGCGGTGCAGTGGAACAAATTGAAGCTATAACGGTGAATCTTGTTTCCTAAACATTGTAATTAAAAAGCTTGAAGCTAGTACAGCGAATCTTACTTCCCTGGCGGTGCAGTGGAACAGATTCAAGCTACAGCGGTGAATCTTATGTTCCCGACTTTGCAAGTAAAAAAATTGAAGCCACAACAACAAATCTTACTTCCCTAGCGGTGCAATGGAGCAGATCGAAGCTACAACGGCGAACTGGCTCCTCCGATATTGCAATTAAAAATATTGATGCCACAACGGTGAATCTTACTTCTCTGGCGGTGCAGTGGAACATGTTGAAGCTACAACGGTGAATCTTATTTTTCCGATATTGCAATTATAAAGATTGAAGCCACAATGGTGAATCTTACTTCCCTGGCAGTGCAGTGGAACAAATTGAAGGTACAATAGGGAATCTTGCTCCACGACATTGCAATTAAAAAGATTGAAGCCACAACGGCCAATCTTACTTTCCTGGCGGTACAGTGGAGCAGAGTGAAGCTACAACGATTAATCTTGTTTCCCCGATAATGCAATTAAAAAAATTGAAGCCACAATGGTGAATGTTACTTCCCTGGCGATGCAGTGGAATAAATTGAAGCTACAACGGTGAATCTTGCTTCCTAAACACTGTAATTAAAAAGATTCAAGCTAAAACGGTGAATCTTACTTCCCTGGCGGCGCAGTGGAACAGATTCAAGCTACAACGGTAAATCTTATTTTCCCGACATTACAATTAAAAAGATTGAAGCCACAACGGCAAATCTTACTTCCCTAGCGGTGCAAAGGAGCAGATTGAAGCTACAACGGTGAATCTGGCTCTCCCGACATTGTAATTAAAAAGATTGAAGCCACAACGGTAAATCTTACTTCCCTGACGGTACAGTAGAACAGATTGAAGCTACAACGGTGAATCTTGTTTCCCCGACATTGCAATTAAAAAGATTAAAGCCACAATGGCAAATCTTACTTCCCTATCGGTACAGTGGAGCAGATTGAAGCTATAATGGTAAATCTTGCTTCCCCGACATTGTAATTAAAAAGATTGAAGCCACAACAGCGAATCTTACTTCCCTGGAGGGGCAGTGGGACAGATTGAAGCTATAACGTTGAATCTTATTTCCCGACATTGCAATTAAAAGATTGAAGCCACAGCGGTGAATCTTACTTCCTGGCGTGCAATGGAGCGATTGAAGCTAGCGGTGAATCGGCTCCCGAGCATTGCAATTAAAAGATTGAAGCCACAGCGGTGAATCTTACTTCCCTGGCGGTGCAGTGGAACAGATTGAAACTACAACGGTGAATCTTATTTCCCTGACATTGCCATTAAAAAGATTGAAGCCACAATGGCGAATCTGGCTCCACGACATTGCAATTAAAAAGATTGAAACCACAATGGTGAATCTTACTTCCCTGGCGGTGCAGTGGACCAGATTAAAGCCATAACGGTAAATCTTGCCTCCCCGACATTGTAATTAAAAGATTGAAGCCTGGCAATGAATCTTACTTCCTGGCGGTGCCTCGGGAGAGATTGAAGCTTCTAGCGTTGAATCTTATTTCCCCAACATTGCAATTAAAAAGATTGAAGCCACAACGGTGAATCTTACTTCACTGGCGTGCAATGGAGCAGATTGAAGCTACAACGGTGAATCTGGCTCCCCCGACATTGCAATTAAAAAGATTGAAGCCACAATGGCAAATCTTACTTTCCTATCGGTACAGTGGAGCAGATTGAAGCTATAATGGTAAATCTTGCTTCCCCGGCATTGTAATTAAAAAGATTTAAGCCTGGCAATGAATCTTACTTCCTGGCGGTGCCTTTGGGGGAGATTGAAGCTTCTAGCGTTGAATCTTATTTCCCCGACATTGCAATTAAAAGGATTGAAGCCACAACGGTGAATCTTACTTCACTGGCGTGCAATGGAGCATATTGAAGCTACAACGGTGAATCTTGTTTCTCCGACATTGCAATTATAAAGATTGAAGCCACAATGGCGAATCTTACTTCCCTGGCGGTGCAGTGGAACAAATTGAAGTTACAACGGTGAATCTTACTTCCTAAACATTGTAATTAAAAAGCTTGAAGCTAGTACAGCGAATCTTACTTCCCTGGCGGCGCAGTGGAACAGATTCAAGCTACAACGGTGAATCTTATGTTCCCGACTTTGCAATTAAAAAGATTGAAGCAACAACAACAAATCTTACTTCCCTAGCGGGGCAATGGAGCAGATCGAAGCTACAATGGCGAATCTGGCTCCTCCGACATTGCAATTAAAAATATTGAAGCCACAACGGTGAATCTTACTTCCCTGGCGGTGCAGTGGAACATGTTGAAGCTAATACGGTGAATCTTGTTTCTCCGACATTGCAATTAAAAAGATTGAAGCCACAATGGTGATCTTACTTCCCTGGCACTGCAGTGGGACAAATTGAAGGTACAACAGGGAATCTTGCTCCATGACATTGCAATTAAAAAGATTGAAGCCACAACGACCAATCTTACTTTCCTGGCGGTACAGTGGAGCAGAGTGAAGCTACAACGATTAATCTTGTTTCCCCGACAATGCAATTAAAAAAATTAAAGCCACAATGGTGAATCTTACTTCCCTGGCGATGCAGCGGAACAAATTGAAGTTACAACGGTGAATCTTGCTTCCTAAACACTGTAATTAAAAAGATTCAAGCTAAAACGGTGAATCTTACTTCCTGGCGTATGATGGAGCAATTCAAGCTACAACGGTAAATCTTATTTTCCCGACATTGCAATTAAAAAGATTGAAGCCATAACGGTGAATCTTACTTCCCTGGCGGTGCAGTGGAACAGATTGAAACTACAACGGTGAATCTTATTTCCCTGACATTGCTATTAAAAAGATTGAAGCCACAATGGCGAATCTGGCTCCACGACATTGCAATTAAAAAGATTGAAACCACAATGGTGAATCTTACTTCCCTGGCGGTGCAGTGGACCAGATTGAAGCCATAACGGTAAATCTTGCCTCCCGACATTGTAATTAAAAGATTGAAGCCTGGCAATGAATCTTACTTCCTGGCGGTGCCTTTGGGAGAGATTGAAGCTTCTAGCGTTGAATCTTATTTCCCGACATTGCAATTAAAAGATTGAAGCCACAGCGGTGAATCTTACTTCCTTTGGCGTGCAATGGAAGCGATTGAAGCTACTAGCGGTGAATCGGCTCCCCAGACATTGCAATTAAAAGATTGAAGCCTGGCGAATCTTACTTCTATGGCGGTCTTTGTGGAGCAGATTGAAGCTTCTAGCGGTGAATCTTATTTCACGACATTGCTATTAAAAGATTGAAGCCACAATGGCGAATCGGCTCCCGACATTGCAATTAAAAGATTGAAACCACAACAACGAATCTTACTTCTCTAGCGGTGCAATGGAGCATATTAAAGCTACAACGATGAATCTGGCCGCCCTCACATTGTAATTAAAAAGATTGAAGCAACAACTGTGAATCTTACTTCCCTGGTAGTGCAGTGGAAAGCTACAACGGTAAATCTTGTTTCCCTGACATTGTAATTAAAAAGATTGAAGCCACAATGGCGAATCTTACTTCTCTGGCGGTGCAGTGGAACAGATTAAAGCTATAACGGCAAATCCTGCTCCACGACATTGTAATTAAAAAGATTGAAGCCATAACGGTGAATCTTACTTCCCTGGCGGTGTACTGGAGCAGATTAAAGCTACAATTGTGAATCTTGTTTCCCCGACATTGTAATTAAAAAGATTGAAGCCACAATGGCAAATCTTACTTCCCTGGCGGTGCAGTGGAATAGATTTAAGCTACAACGGCGAATCTTACTTCCTACACATTGTAATTAAAAAGATTGAAGCTACAATGGCAAATCTTACTTCCCTGGCAACGCTGTGGAAGAGATTTAAGCTACAACGGTGCATCTTATTTTCCCGACATTTCGATTAAAAATATTGAAGCCACAACGGTGAATCTTACTTCCTAAACATTGGAATTAAAAAGCTTGAAGCTAGTACAGCGAATCTTACTTCCCTGGCGGCGCAGTGGAACAGATTCAAGCTACAACGGTGAATCTTATGTTCCCGACTTTGCAATTAAAAAGATTGAAGCCACAACAACAAATCTTACTTCCCTAGCGGGGCAATGGAGCAGATCGAAGCTACAATGGCGAATCTGGCTCCTCCGACATTGCAATTAAAAATATTGAAGCCACAACGGTGAATCTTACTTCCCTGGCGGTGCAGTGGAACATGTTGAAGCTAATACGGTGAATCTTGTTTCTCCGACATTGCAATTAAAAAGATTGAAGCCACAATGGTGATCTTACTTCCCTGGCACTGCAGTGGGACAAATTGAAGGTACAACAGGGAATCTTGCTCCATGACATTGCAATTAAAAGATTGAAGCCTAGCGACCAATCTTACTTTCTGGCGATGCAGTGGAGGCGAGTGAAGCTTCTAGCGATTAATCTTGTTTCCCCGACAATGCAATTAAAAAAATTAAAGCCACAATGGTGAATCTTACTTCCCTGGCGATGCAGCGGAACAAATTGAAGTTACAACGGTGAATCTTGCTTCCTAAACACTGTAACTAAAAAGATTCAAGCTAAAACGGTGAATCTTACTTCCCTGGCGGCGCAGTGGAACAGATTCAAGCTACAACGGTAAATCTTATTTTCCCGACATTGCAATTAAAAAGATTGAAGCCACAACGGTGAATCTTACTTCCCTGGCGGTGCAGTGGAACAGATTGAAACTACAACGGTGAATCTTATTTCCCTGACATTGCTATTAAAAAGATTGAAGCCACAATGGCGAATCTGGCTCCACGACATTGCAATTAAAAAGATTGAAACCACAATGGTGAATCTTACTTCCCTGGCGGTGCAGTGGACCAGATTGAAGCCATAACGGTAAATCTTGCCTCCCCGACATTGTAATTAAAAAGATTGAAGCCACAACAGCGAATCTTACTTCCCTGGCGGTGCACTGGGAGAGATTGAAGCTACAACGTTGAATCTTATTTCCCCGACATTGCAATTAAAAAGATTGAAGCCACAACGGTGAATCTTACTTCCCTGGCGTGCAATGGAGCAGATTGAAGCTACAACGGTGAATCTGGCTCCCCCGACATTGCAATTAAAAAGATTGAAGCCACAACGCGAATCTTACTTCTATGGCGGTGCAGTGGAACAGATTGAAGCTACAACGGTGAATCTTATTTCCCTGACATTGCTATTAAAAAGATTGAAGCCATAATGGCGAATCTGGCTCCACGACATTGCAATTAAAAAGATTGAAACCACAACAACGAATCTTACTTCTCTAGCGGTGCAATGGAGCATATTAAAGCTACAACGATGAATCTGGCCGCCCTCACATTGTAATTAAAAAGATTGAAGCAACAACTGTGAATCTTACTTCCCTGGTAGTGCAGTGGAAAGCTACAACGGTAAATCTTGTTTCCCTGACATTGTAATTAAAAAGATTGAAGCCACAATGGCGAATCTTACTTCTCTGGCGGTGCAGTGGAACAGATTAAAGCTATAACGGCAAATCCTGCTCCACGACATTGTAATTAAAAAGATTGAAGCCATAACGGTGAATCTTACTTCCCTGGCGGTGTACTGGAGCAGATTAAAGCTACAATTGTGAATCTTGTTTCCCCGACATTGTAATTAAAAAGATTGAAGCCACAATGGCAAATCTTACTTCCTGGCGGTCGATGGAATAGATTTAAGCTTCTGCAATGAATCTTACTTCCTACACATTGTAATTAAAAGATTGAAGCTACAATGGCAAATCTTACTTCACAACATTATTTGTGGAGCAATTTAAGCTTCTAGCGGTGCATCTTATTTTCCCGACATTTCGATTAAAAATATTGAAGCCACAACGGTGAATCTTACTTCTCTAGCTACATCGGTAAATCTGGCTCCCCCGACGTTACAATTAACAAGATTGAAGCCACAACGGCGAATCTTACTTCCCTGGCGGTGCAGTGGAACAGGTAGAACCTACAATCGTGAATCTTATTTCCCCGACATTGCAAGTAAAAATATTGAGGCCACAATGGCGAATCTTACTTCCCTGGCAGTGCAGTGGAACAAATTGAAGGTACAACGAGGAATCTTGCTCCACGACATTGCAATTAAAAAGATTGAAGCCACAACGGTGAATCTTACTTCCCTGGCGGTGCAGTGGAACAGATTGAGGCTACAACGGTGAATCATATTTCTTTGACATTGCTATTAAAAAGATTGAAGCTACAACAGTGAACCTTGCTCCACGACATTGCAATTAAAAAGATTGAAACCACAATGGTGAATCTTACTTCTCTAGCGGTGCAGTGGAGTAGATCGAAGCTACCTCGGTGAATCTCACTCCCCCGACATTACAATTAACAAGATTGAAGCCACAACCGTGAATCTTACTTCCCTGGGTGTGCAATAGAGCAGATTGAAGCTACAACGGTTAATCTGGCTCCCCCGACATTGCAATTAAAAAGTTTGAAGCCACAACGGGGAATCTTACTTCCCTAGCGGTGCAGTGGAACAGATTGAAGCTACAACGGTGAATCTGGCACTCCCGATATTGCAATTAAAAAGATTGAAGCCACAACGGCAAATCTTACTTCCCTGGCGGTACAGTGGAACAGATTGAAGCTAGAACGGTGAATCTTGTTTCCCCGAGATTGTAATTAAAAAGATTCAAGCCACAATAACGAATCTTACTTCCCTGGCAGTGTAGTGGAAAAAATTGAAGCTACAACGGTGAATCTTGCTCCACGACATTGCAATTAAAAATATTGAAGCCACAACAATGAATCTTACTTTCCTGGCGGTATAGTGGAGCAGAGTGAAGCTACAACGACAAATCTTGCTTCCCCGACATTGCAATTAAAAAGCTTGAAGCCACAACGGCAAATCTTACTTCCCTAGCGGTGTAGAGGAGCAGATTGAAGCTACAACGGTGAATCTGGCTCCTCTGACATTGCAATTAAAAAGATTAAAGCCACAACGGTGAATCTTACTTCCCTGGTGGTGGAGTGGAACAGATTAAAGCTACAACGGTGAATCTTATTTCCCTGACATTGCTATTAAAAAGATTGAAGCCATAATGGTGAATTTTACTTTCACGGTGGTGCGGTGGAACATATTGAAGCTACAACGGTGAATCTTATTTCACGACATTCCAATTAAAAAGATTGAAGCCACAATGGTGAATCTTACTTCTGGGCGGTGCAAAGGAACGATTGAAGTTTCTACAATTGTAATGAATTTTGCTCACAATAACATTTACAATTAAAAGATTGAAACCACAATGGTAATCATTTAATTACTTCCAAAATTGAAGGTACAGCGGTACAACGATGGATCTTACTTCCTGACCACAGTGGAATAGATTGAAGCTACAACGGTGAATCTTATTTCCCTCCCGACATTGCAATTAAAAGATTGCAATTAAAAGATTAGCCACGCGAATCTTACTCCCTGGCGGGAGGCATCGGCTACAACTGACTCGGCTCCCAGGCGGTGAATCTTACTTAAAAAGATTGAAGCCAAAATGCCGAAAGCGGTGGAATATATTGAAGCCTGCGGTGAATCTTACTTTGCTGAAGGTGGAGGAATGGAGCATTGAAGCTACTAACGGTGAATCTTGCTCCTCCGACATTGCAATTAAAAAGATTGAAGCCACAATGGTGAATCTTACTTCCCGGCGGTGCGGTGGAACAAATTGAAGCTTACAACGGTGAAATCTTGCTTCCTAAACATTGCAATTAAAAAGATTGAAGCCACAACGGTGAATCTTACTTCAACGGCGGTACAATGGCAAAGGAATAGATTGAAGCTAAACGTTGAATCTTGTTTCGACATTGCAATTAAAAAGATTGAAGCCACAATGGTGAATCTTACTTCGGCAAAGGTAAAGGAACAAATTGAAGCTACAACGGTGAATCTTACCTCCCGACATTGCAATTAAAAAGATTGAAGCCACAATGGCGAATCTTACTTCTACAAGCTTCAACGGCGAATCTTGGTGCAATTAAAAGGAAGCCACAATTGAATCTTACTTCTGGCGGTGCAAAGGAATCTTGAAGCTACCGGTGAACATTGCAATTAAAAAGATTGAAGCCACAACGGTGAATCTTACTTCCTGGCAAAGGCAAAGGAGCAGAATTGAAGCTACAACGGTGAATCTTATTTCCCGACATTGCAATTAAAAAGATTGAAGCCACAACGGTGAATCTTACTTCCCTGGCGGTGCAGTGGAACAAATTGAAGCTACAACGATGAATCTTGCTCCCGACATTGCAATTAAAAAGATTGAAGCCACAATGGTGAATCTTACTTCCTGGCGGTATAGTGGAAGCAAATTGAAGCTACAACGATGAATCTTGCTCCCAGACTGCCCTCAATGGTGAATCTTACATTGCAATTGAAAAGTTTAAAGCCACAGGAACAAATTCAAGCTACAACGGGAAATCTTATTTTCCGACATTGCAATTAAAAATATTGAATCTTACAACAATCTTGGCGGTGCGGTGGAACAGATTCAAGCTACAACGATGAATCTGGCTGCCCCAACATTACAATTAAAAAGATTGAAGCCACAATGGTGAATCTTACTTCCCTGGCAGTGCAGTGGAACAAATTGAACGTACAACGGCGAATCTTGCTCCACGACATTGTAATTAAAAAGATTGAAGCCACAACGGTGAATCTCACTTCGCTGGCAGTACAGTGGAACAAATTGAGGGTACAACGGGAAATCTTGCTCCACGACATTGCAATTAAAAAATTGAAGCCACAATGGTGAATCTTACTTCCCTGGCGGTATAGTGGAGCAGATTGAAGTTACAACGATGAATCTGGCTCCCTCGACATTGCAATTAAAAAGTTTGAAGCCACAACGGTGAATCTTACTTTCCGGTGAGCGGTGTAATTAAAAGATTGAAGGACGGTGAAGCGATTCAAGCTACTCCACGATGAATCTGAAGCAATGGTGAATCTTACTTCTGGCGGTATACAGCGATTGAAGTTCGATGATCGGCTCCCAACAAATCAATTAAAAAGATTGAAGCCACAGCTGTGAATCTTACTTTCCTTGCAGTGCAGTGGAACAGATTGAAGCTACAACGGTAAATCTTATTTCCCTAACATTATAACTAAAAAGATTGAAGCTATAATGGCAAATCTTACTTCTCTGGCGATGCAGTGGAATAGATTGAAGCTACAAAAGCGAATCATGCTCCACGACATTGCAATTAAAAAGATTGAAGCCAGAACGGCGAATCTTACTTCCCTGGCGGTGTAGTGGAGCATATTGAAGCTACAACGGTGAATCTGGCTCCTCCGACATTGCAATTATAAAGTGTGAAGCCACAATGGCGAATCTTACTTCCCTGGCGGTGCAGTGGAACAAATTGAAGCTACAACGGTGAATCTTGCTTCCTAAACATTGTAATTGAAAAGCTTGAAGCTAGTACAGCGAATCTTACTTCCCTGGCGGTGCAGTGGAACAGATTCAAGCTACAGCGGTGAATCTAATGTTCCCGACTTTGCAATTAAAAAGATTGAAGCCACAACAACAAATCTTACTTCCCTAGCGGTGTAATGGAGTAGATCGAAGCTACAACGGCGAATCTGGCTCCTCCGACATTGCAATTAAAAATATTGATGCCACAACGTTGAATCTTACTTCCCTGGCGGTGCAGTGGAACATGTTGAAGCTACAACGGTGAATCTTATTTCTCCGACATTGCAATTAAAAAGATTGAAGCCACAATGGTGAATCTTACTTCCCTGGCAGTGCAGTGGAACAAATTGAAGGTACAATAGGGAATCTTGCTCCACGACATTGCAATTAAAAAGATTGAAGCCACAACGGCCAATCTTACTTTCCTTGCGGTACAGTGGAGCAGAGTGAAGCTACAACGATTAATCTTGTTTCCCCGACAATGCAATTAAAAAGATTGAAGCCACAATGGTGAATCTTACTTCCCTGGCGATGCAGTGGAACAAATTGAAGCTACAATGGTGAATCTTGCTTCCTAAACATTGTAATTAAAAAGATTCAAGCTAAAACGGTGAATCTTACTTCCCTGGCGGCGCAGTGGAACAGATTCAAGCTACAACGGCAAATCTTATTTTCCCGACATTGCAATTAAAAAGATTGAAGCCACAACGGCAAATCTTACTTCCCTAGCAGTGCAAAGGAGCAGATTGAAGCTACAACGGTGAATCTGGCTCTCCCGACATTGTAATTAAAAAGATTGAAGCCATAACGGCAAAATCTTACTTCCCTGGCGGTACAGTGGAACAGATTGAAGCTACAACGGTGAATCTTGTTTCCCCGACATTGCAATTAAAAAGATTAAAGCCACAATGACAAATCTTACTTCCCTATCGGTACAGTGGAGCAGATTGAAACTATAATGGTAAATCTTGCTTCCCCGACATTGTAATTAAAAAGATTGAAGCCACAACAAAGAATACTTATCAAGGGCAAAGGAATGATTGAAGCTACAATATTGAATCTTGTTTCCTCGACATTTCAATTAAAAAGATTGAAGCCACAACAGCGAATCTTACTTCCCTGGCATCCAATGGAGCAGATTGAAGCTACAACGGTGAATCTGGCTGCCCTGACATTGCAATTAAAAAGATTGAAGCCACAACGGCGAATCTTACTTCCCTGGTGGTGGAGTGGAACAGATTGAAGCTACAACGGTGAATCTTATTTCCCTGACATTGCTATTAAAAAGATTGAAGCCACACTGGTGCATCTTACTTCTCTGGCGGTGCAGTGGAACATATTGAAGCTACAACGGCAAATCTTGCTCCATGACATTGCAATTAAAAAGATTGAGGCCACACCGGTGAATCTTACTTCCCTGGCAGTACAGTGGAACAAATTGAAGGTACAACGGGAAATCTTGCTCCACGACATTGCAATTAAAAAATTGAAGCCACAATGGTGAATCTTAGTTCCCTGGCAGTATAGTGGAGCAGATTGAAGCTACAACGACGAATCTGACTCCCTCAACATTGCAATTAAAAAGTTTGAAGCCACAACGACGAATCTTACTTTCTTGGCGGTGCAGTGGAACAGATTCAAGCTACAACGATGAATCTGGCTGCCCCAACATTATAATTAAAAAGATTGAAGCCCCAATGGTGAATCTTACTTCCCTGGCAGTGCAGTGGAACAAATTGTACCTACAACGGCGAATCTTGCTCCACGACATTGCAATTAAAAAGATTGAAGCCACAACGGTGAATCTCACTTCCCTGGCAGTATAGTGGAACAAATTGAAAGTACAACGGGAAATCTTGCTTCACGGCATTGCAATTAAAAAATTGAAGCCACAATGGAGAATCTTACTTCCCTGGCGGTATAGTGGAGCAGATTGAAGTTACAACGATGAATCTGGCTCCCTCGACATTGCAATTAAAAAGTTTGAAGCCACAACGGCGAATCTTACTTTCCTGGTGGTGCAGTGGAACAGATTCAAGCTACAACGATGAATCTGGCTGCCCCAACAAATCAATTAAAAAGATTGAAGCCACAACTGTGAATCTTACTTTCCTTGCAGTGCAGTGGAATAGATTGAAGCTACAACGGTAAATCTTGTTTCCCTGACATTGTAATTAAAAAGATTGAAGCCACAACGGCGAATCTTACTTCTCTGGCAGTGCAGTGGAACATATTAAAGCTACAACGACAAATCTTGCTCCACGGCATTATAATTAAAAAGATTGAAGCCACAACGGTGAATCTTACTTCCCTAGCGGTGCAGTGGAGCAGATTGAAGCTACAACGGTGAATCTGGCTCTCCCGACATTACAATTAAAAAGATTGAAACCATAACGGCGAATCTTACTTCCCTGGCAGTACAGTGGAACAAATTGAAGCTACAACGGCGAATCTTGCTCCACAATATTACAATTAAAAAGATTGAAGCCACAACGGCGAATCTTACTTCCCTGTTGGTACAGTGGAGCAGATTGAAGCTGTAACGGTAAATCTTTCCTCCCCGACATTGTAATTAAAAAGATTGAAGCCACAACAAGGAATCTTACTTCAAGGCAAGTGGGATGATTGAAGCTACAACGTTGAATCTTATTTCCCCGACATTGCAATTAAAAAGATTGAAGCCACAACGGTGAATCTTACTTCCCTGGCGTGCAATGGAACAGATCGAAGCTACAACGGTGAATCTGGCTCCCTCGACATTGCAATTAAAAAGATTGAAGCCACAACGGTGAATCTTACTTCCCTGGCGGTGCAGTGGAACAGATTGAAGCTACAACGGTAAATCTTATTTCCCTGACTTCGCTATTAAAGAGATTGAAGCCACAATGGCGAATTTGGCTCCACGACATTGCAATTAAAAAGATTGAAACCACAATGGTGAATCTTACTTCCCTGGCGGTGCAGTAGAGCAGATTGAAGCTATAACGGTAAATCTTGCCTCCCCGACATTGTAATTAAAAAGATTGAAGCCACAACAATAATCTTATCAAGGCAAAGGGGATGATTGAAGCTACAACGTTGAATCTTATTTCCCCGACATTGCAATTAAAAAAATTGAAGCTACAACGATGAATCTTACTTCCCTGGCATGCAATGGCGCAGATTGAAGCTACAACGGTGAATCTGGCTCCCCCGACATTGCAATTAAAAAGATTGAAGCCACAACAAGGAATCTTTCTGGCGGTGCGAAGGAATGATTGAAGCTACAACGGTGAATCTTATTTCCCTGACATTGCTATTAAAAAGATTGAAGCCACAATGGCGAATCTGGCTCCACGACATTGTAATTAAAAAGATTGAAACCACAACAACGAATCTTACTTCTCTGGTGGTGCAATGGAGCATATTAAAGCTACAACGATGAATCTGGCTGCCCCGACATTGTAAGTAAAAAGATTGAAGCCACAACTGTGAATCGTACTTCCCTGGTAGTGCAGTGGAAAGCTACAATGGTAAATCTTGTTTCCCTGACATAGTAATTAAAAAGATAAAAGCCACAATGGCGAATCTTACTTCTCTGGCGGTGCAGTGGAACAGATTGAAGCTATAACGGCAAATCTTGCTCCACGACAATGTAATTAAAAATATTGAAGCCATAACGGTGAATCTTACTTCCCTGGCGGTGTACTGGAGTAAATTGAAGCTACAATTGTGAATCTTGTTTCCCCGACATTGTAATTAAAAAGATTGAAGCCACAATGGTGAATCTTACTTCCCTCGCGGTGCAGTGGAACAAATTTAAGCTACAATGGCGAATCTTACTTCCTAAACATTGTAATGAAAAAGATTGAAGCTACAATGGCAAATCTTACTTTCCTGGCAACGCAGTGGAACAGATTTAAGCTACAACGGTGCATCTTATTTTCCCGACATTTCGATTAAAAATATTGAAGCCACAACGGCGAATCTTACTTCTCTGGCGGTGCAGTGGAACAGATGCAAGCTACAACGATGAATCTGGCTGCCCCAACATTGCAATTAAAAAGATTGAAGCCACAACTGTGAATCTTACTTCCCTTGCAGTGCAGTGGAGCAGATTGAAGCTACAACAGTGAATCTTGTTTCCCTGACATTGTAATTAAAAAGATTGAAGCCACAATGGCGAATCTTACTTCTCAAGGCAAAGGAATGTATTAAAGCTACAACGACAAATCTTGCTCCACGACATTTTAATTAAAAAGATTGAAGCTACAACGGTGAATCTGGCTCTCCCGACATTGCAATTAAAAAGATTGAAGCCACAACGGCGAATCTTACTTCAAGGTGATACAAGGAATGCATTGAAGCTACAACAGTGAATCTTGTTTCCCCGACATTGCAATTAAAAAGATTAAAGCCACAAAGGCAAATCTTACTTCCCTCGCGGTGCAGTGGAACAAATTGAAGCTACAACGGCGAATCTTGCTCCACAATCTTACAATTAAAAAGATTGAAGCCATAATGGCGAATCTTACTTCCCTGTTGGTACAGTGGAGCAGATTGAAGCTATAACGGTAAATCCTGCCTCCCCGACATTGTAATTAAAAAGATTGAAGCCACAACAGCGAATCTTACTTCCCTGGTGTTGCAGTGGGACAGATTGAAGCTACAACGTTGAATCTTATTTCCCCGACATTGTAATTAAAAAGATTGAAGCCACAACGGTGAATCTTACTTCCCTCGCCCAAAGGGGAGCGATTGAAGCTACAACGGTGAATCTGCTCCCCGACATTGCAATTAAAAAGATTAAAGCCACAACGGTGAATCTTACTTTTCTCGGTGCAGGCAAAGGAATGCATTGAAGCTACAACGGTGAATCTTATTTCCCTGACATTGCTATTAAAAATATTGAAGCCACAATGGCTAACTGCCCACGACATTGTAATTAAAAAGATTGAAACATAATGGTGAATCTTACTTCTCTGGCGGTGCAGTGGAGCGATTGAAGCTAAAACGGTGAATCTTGTCTTCTCGACATTGCAATTAAAAAGATTGAAACCATAATGGTGAATCTTACATCCCTGGGGGTGCAGTGGAACAAATTAAATCTACAACGACGAATCTTGCTTCCTAAACATTGTAACTAAAAAGATTGAAGCTACAACGATTAATCTTTCCTCGGCAAACAAGAAGGAATGATTCAAGCTACAACGGTGAATCTTATTTCCCCGACATTGCAATGAAAAAGATTGAAGCCACAACGACGAATCTTACTTCCCTAGCGGCGCAGTGGAGCAGATTGAAGCTACAACGGCAAATCTGGCTCCTCCGACATTGCAATTAAAAATATTAAAGCCACAACAGCGAATCTTTCTTCCCTGGATGCGCCGTGGAACAGATTGAAGCTACAACGCTGAATCTTGTTTCCCTGACATTGCAATTAAAATGATTGAAGCCACAACAACGAATCTTACTTCTCTGGCGGTGCAATGGAGCATATTAAAGCTACAACGATGAATCTGGCTGCCCCGACATTGCAATTAAAAAGATTGAAGCCACAACTGTGAATCTTGCTTCCCTCGTAGTGCAGTGGAAAGCTACAATGGTAAATCTTGTTTCCCTGACATTGTAATTAAAAAGATTGAAGTCACAATGGCGAATCTTACTTCTCTGGTGGTGCAGTGGAACAGATTGAAGCTATAACGGCAAATCTTGCTCCACGACATTGTAATTAAAAAGATTGAAGCCATAATGGTTAACCTTACTTCCCTGGCGGTGTACTGGAGCAGATTGAAGCTACAATTGTGAATCTTGTTTCCCCGACATTGCAATTAAAAAGATTGAAGCCACAATAGCGAATCTTACTTCCCTGGCGGTGTAGTGGAACAAATTCAAGCTACAACGGCGAATCTTACTTCCTAAACATTGTAATTAAAAAGATTGAAGCTACAATGGCAAATCTTACTTCCCTGGCAGCGCAGTGGAACAGATTCAAGCTACAACGGTGCATCTTATTTTCCCGACATTTCAATTAAAAATATTGAAGCCACAACGGCGTATCTTACTTCTCTAGCGGTGCAGTAGAGCAGATCGAAGCTACATCGGTGAATCTGGCTCCCCGACAATACAATTAACAAGATTGAAGCCACAACGGTGAATCTTACTTCCCTGGCGGTACAGTGGAACAGGTTGAAGCGACAACGGTGAATCTTATTTCCCCGACATTGTAATTAAAAATATTGAGGCCACAATGGCGAATCTTACTTCCCTGGCAGTGGAGTGAAACAAATTGAAGATACAACGGGGAATCTTACTCCACGACATTGCAATTAAAAAGATTGAAGCCACAACGGCGAATCTTACTTCCCTGGTAGTATAGTAGAGCAGATTGAGGCTGCAACGATAAATCTGGCTCTCCCGACATTGCAATTAAAAAGTTTGAAGCCACAACGGCGAATCTTACTTCCCTGGCGGTGCAAAGGAATGTATTCAAGCTACAACGGTGAATCTTATTTCCTAACATTGCAATTAAAAGTTTGAAGCCACAACGATTTAATCTTACTTCTCAAGGCAAAGGAATGTATTCAAGCTACAACGGTGAATCTTATTTCCTAACATTACAATTAAAAAGATTAAAGCCACAATGGCGAATCTTACTTCTCTGGCGGTGCGAAGGAATAGATTGAAGCTAACAATAATCTTGCTCCACGACATTGCAATGAAAAAGATTAAACCCACAACGGTAAATCTTACTTCAAGGTGTAGTGGAGCATATTGAAGTTACAACAGTTAATCTTGTTTCCCAAAGGCAATGAAAAAGATTGAAGCCACAATGGTGAATCTTACTTCCCTCGCGGTGCAGTGGAACAAGTTGAAGCTACAACGGTGAATCTTGCTTCCTAAACATTGTAATTAAAAAGATTAAAGCTACAACGGTAAATCTTTCTTCCCCAGCGGCGCAGTGGAACAGATTCAAGCTACAACGGTGAATCTTATTTTCCTGACATTGCAATTAAAAAGATTGAAGCCACAACAAAAAATCTTACTTCCTAGCAGTGCAAAGAGATCGATGAAAGCTACAACGCTAACTGCTCCTCTGACATTGCAATTAAAAATATTGAAGCGACAACGGTGCAGTGGAACAGGTTGAAGCTACAACGGTGAATCTTGTTTCTCCGACATTGTAATTAAAAAGATTGAAGCTACAATGGCGAATCTTACTTCCCTGGCAGTGCAGTGGAACAAATTGAAGGTACAACAGGAAATCTTGCTCCACGACATTGCAATTAAAAAATTGAAACCACAATGGCGAATCTTACTTCCCTGGCGGTATAGTGGAGCAGATTGAAGCTACAACGATGAATCTGGCTCCCCCGACATTGCAATTAAAAAGTTTTAAGCAACAACGGTGAATCTTACTTCCCTAGCGGTGCAGTGGAATAGATTCAAGCTACAACGATGAATCTGGCTGCCCCGACATTGCAATTAAAAAGATTGAAGCCACAAATGTGAATCTTACTTTCCTGGCGTGCAATGGAACAGATTGAAGCTACAACGGTGAATCTGGCTCCCCCGACATTGCAATTAAAAAGATTGAAGCCACAACGGTGAATCTTACTTCCCTGGCGGTGCAGTGGAACAGATTGAAGCTACAACGGTAAATCTTATTTCCCTGACATTGCTATTAAAAAGATTGAAGCCACAATGGCGAATCTAGCTCCACGACATTGCAATTAAAAAGATTGAAACCACAATGGTGAATCTTACTTCCCTTGCGGTGCAGTGGAGCAGATTGAAGCTATAACGGTAAATCTTGCCTCCCCGACATTGTAATTAAAAAGATTGAAGCCACAACAATGTATCTTACTTCCCTGGCGGTGCAGTGGGACAGATTGAAGCTACAACGTTGAATCTTATTTCCCCGACATTGAAATTAAAAAAATTGAAGACACAACGGTGAATCTTACTTCCCTGGCATGCAATGGAGCTTATTGAAGCTACAACGGTGAATCTGGCTCTCCCGACATTGCAATTAAAAAGATTGAAGCCACAACGGTGAATCTTATCAAGGCAAAGGAATGATTGAAGCTAAAACGGTGAATCTTATTTCCCTGACATTGCTATTAAAAAGATTGAAGCCACAATGGCGAATCTGGCTCCACGACATTGCAATTAAAAAGATTGAAACCACAACAACGAATCTTACTTCTCTGGGGGTGCAATGGAGCATATTAAAGCTACAACGATGAATCTTCGCCCGACAAAGGTAATTAAAAGATTAAAGCCACTGGCGTGAATCTTACTTCCCTGGTAGTGCAGTGGAAAGCTACAATGGTAAATCTTGTTTCCCTGACATTGTAATTAAAAAGATTGAAGCCACAATGGTGAATCTTACTTCTCTGGCAGTGCAGTGGAACAGATTGAAGCTATAACGGCAAATCTTGCTCCACGACATTGTAATTAAAAAGATTGAAGCCATAACGGTGAATCTTACTTCCCTGGCGGTGTACTGGAGCAAATTGAAGCTACAATTGTGAATCTTGTTTACCCGACATTGCAATTAAAAAGATTGAAGCCACAATGGCGAATCTTACTTCCCTGGCGGTGCAGTGGAACAAATTTAAGCTACAACGGTGAATCTTACTTCCTAAACATTGTAATTAAAAAGATTGAAGCTACAATGGCAAATCTTACTTTCCTGGCAACGCAGTGGAACAGATTTAAGCTTCAACGGTGCATCTTGTTTTCTCGACATTTCGATTAAAAATATTGAAGCCACAACGGCGAATCTTACTTCTCTGGCGGTGTAGTGGAGCAGATCGAAGCTACATTGGTGAATCTGGCTCCCCCGACATTGCAATTAACAAGATTGAAGCCACAACGGTGAATTTTACTTCCCTGGCAGTGCAGTGGAATAGGTTGAAGCTACAATGGTGAATCTTATTTCCCCGACATTGCAATTAAAAAGATTGAAGCCACAACGGTGAATCTTACTTCCCTGGCGTGCAATGGAGCAGATTGAAGCTACAACGGTGAATCTGGCTCCCCCGACATTACAATTAACAAGATTAAAGCCACAACGGCGAATCTTACTTCTCTGGCGGTGCAGTGGAACAGGTTGAAGCTACAATGGTGAATCTTATTTCCCCGACATTACAAGTCAAAATATTGAGGCCACAATGGCGAATCTTACTTCCCTGGCAGTGCAGTGGAACAAATTAAAGGTACAACGAGGAATCTTGCTCCACGACATTGCAATTAAAAAGATTGAATCCACAACGGCGAATCTTACTGCCCTGGCGGTGCAGTGGAGCAGATTGAAGCTACAACAGTGAATCTGGCTCCCCTGACATTGCAATTAAAAAGATTGAAGCCACAACGGTGAATCTTACTTCCTTGGTGGTGGAGTGGAACAGATTAAAGCTACAACGGTGAATCTTATTTCCCTGACATTGCTATTAAAAAGATTGAAGCCACAATGGTGAATCTTACTTCTCTGGTGGTGCAGTGGAACATATTGAAGCTACAACAGCGAACCTTGCTCCACGACATTCCAATTAAAAAGATTGAAACCACAATGGTGAATCTTACTTCCCTAGCGGTGCAGTGGAGAAGATTGAAGCTACAACGGTGAATCTTGTTTCTCCCACATTGTAATTAAAAAGATTGAAACCACAATGGTGAATCTTACTTCCCTGGCGGTACAGTTGAACAAATTGAAGCCACAACGGTAAATCTTGCTTCCTAAACATTGTAATTAAAAATACTGAGGCTACAACGGTGAATCTTACTTCCCTGACGGCGCAGTGGAACAGATTCAAGCTAGAACGGTGAATCTTATTTCCCCGACATTACAATTAAAAATATTAAAGAACAGTGGCGAATCTTACTTCCCTAGCGATGCAGTCGAGCAGATCGAAGCTACAACGGTGAATCTGGCTCCCTCGACATTGAAATTAAAAAGATTGAAGCCAGAGCAGCGAATCTTACTTCCCTGGAGGTGCAGTGGAACAGATTGAAGCTATAACGGTGAATCTTGTTTCCCCGACATTGCAACTAAAAAGATTGAAGCCACAATGGCGAATCTTACTTCCCTGGCTGTACAGTGGAACAAATTGAAGGTACAACGGGGAATCTTACTCCACGACATTGCAATTAAAAAGATTGAAGGCACAACGGTGAATCTTACTTCCCTGGCGGTGCAGTGGAATAGATTGAAGCTACAAAAGTGAATCTTGCTGCACGACATTGCAATTAAAAAGATTGAAGCCACAACGGTGAATCTTACTTCCCTGGCGGTGTAGTGCAGCATATTGAAGCTACAACGATGAATCTGGCTCCCTCGACATTGCAATTAAAAAGTTTGAAGCCACAACTGTGAATCTTACTTCCCTTGCAGTGCAGTGGAGCAGATTGAAGCTACAACGGCGAATCTTGTTTCCCTGACATTGTAATTAAAAAGATTGAAGCCACAATGGCGAATCTTACTTCTCTGGCGGTGCAGTGGAACAGATTAAAGCTACAACGACAAATCTTGCTCCACGACATTTTAATTAAAAATATTGAAGCTACAACGGTGAATTTGGCTCTCCCGACATTGCAATTAAAAAGACTGAAGCCACAACGGCGAATCTTACTTCCCTGGCGGTACAGTGGAACAGATTGAAGCTACAACAGTGAATCTTGTTTCCCCGACATTGCAATTAAAAAGATTAAAGCCACAAAGGCAAATCTTACTTCCCTCGCGGTGCAGTCGAACAAATTGAAGCTATAACGGCGAATCTTGCTTCACAATATTACAATTAAAAAGATTGAAGCCACAACGGCGAATCTTACTTCCCTGTTGGTACAGTGGAGCAGATTGAAGCTATAACGGTAAATCCTACCTCCCCGACATTGTAATTAAAAAGATTGAAGCCACAACCGTGAATCTTACTTCCCTGGTGTTGCAGTGGGACAGATTGAAGCTACAACGTTGAATCTTATTTCCCCGACATTGCAATTAAAAAGATTGAAGCCACAACGGTGAATCTTACTTCCCTCGCGTGCAGTGGAGCAGATTGAAGCTACAACGGTGAATCTGGCTCCCCCGACATTGCAATTAAAAAGATTGAAGCCACAACGGCGAATCTTACTTTCCTGGCGGTGCAGTGGAACAGATTGAAGCTACAACGGTAAATCTTATTTCCCTGACATTGCTATTAAAAATATTGAAGCCACAATGGCGAATCTGGCTCCACGACATTGCAATTAAAAATATTGAAACATAATGGTGAATCTTACTTCTCTGGCGGTGCAGTGGAGCAGATTGAAGCTACAACGGTGAATCTTGTCTTCTCGACATTTTAATTAAAAAGATTGAAACCACAATGGTGAATCTTACTTCCCTGGCGGTGCAGTGGAACAAATTGAAGCTACAACGACGAATCTTGCTTCCTAAACATTGTAATTAAAAAGATTGAAGCTACAACGATTTAATCTTACTCTCGGCAAATAAAGGAACAGATTCAAGCTACAACGGTGAATCTTATTTCCCCGACATTGCAATTAAAAAGATTGAAGCCACAACGATTTAATCTTACTTTTAGGTGCGGTGGAGCGATTGAAGCTACAACGGCAACTGCTCCTCCGACATTTCAATTAAAATATTAAAGTCACAACAATAATCTTTCTTCCTCGATGTGCAAAGGAACATTGAAGCTACAACGCTGAATCTTGTTTCCCTGACATTGCAATTAAAATGATTGAAGCCACAACAACGAATCTTACTTCTCTGGCGGTGCAATGGAGCATATTAAAGCTACAACGATGAATCTGGCTGCCCCGACATTGCAATTAAAAAGATTGAAGCCACAACTGTGAATCTTGCTTCCCTCGTAGTGCAGTGGAAAGCTACAACGATAAATCTTATTTCCCTGACATTGTAATTAAAAAGATTGAAGTCACAATGGCGAATCTTACTTCCCTGGTGGTGCAGTGGGACAGATTGAAGCTACAACGTTGAATCTTATTTCCCCGACATTGCAATTAAAAAGATTGAAGCCACAACGGTGAATCTTACTTCCCTCGCGTGCAGTGGAGCAAATTGAAGCTACAACGGTGAATCTGGCTCCCCCGACATTGCAATTAAAAAGATTGAAGCCACAACGGTGAATCTTACTTTCCTGGCGGTGCAGTGGAACAGATTGAAGCTACAACGACGAATCTTGCTTCCTAAACATTGTAATTAAAAAGATTGAAGCTACAACGATTTAATCTTACTTCGGCAACAAGAAGGAATGTATTCAAGCTACAACGGTGAATCTTATTTCCGACATTGCAATTAAAAAGATTGAAGCCACAACGATTTAATCTTACTTCCTAAGCGGTGCGGTGGAGCGATTGAAGCTACAACGGCAACTGCTCCTCCGACATTGCAATTAAAATATTAAAGCCACAACAAAGGAATCTTTCTTCCTCGATGTGCAAAGGGAATGATTGAAGCTACAACGCTAAATCTTGTTTCCGACATTGCAATTAAAATGATTGAAGCCACAACAACGAATCTTACTTCTCTGGCGGTGTAATGGAGCATATTAAAACTACAACGATGAATCTGGCTGCCACAATATTGCAATTAAAAAGATTGAAGCCACAACGGTGAATCTTGCTTCCCTCGTAGTGCAGTGGAAAGCTACAACGATAAATCTTGTTTCCCTGACATTGTAATTAAAAAGATTGAAGTCACAATGGCGAATCTTACTTCCCTGGTGGTGCAGTGGGACAGATTGAAGCTATAACGTTGAATCTTATTTCCCCGACATTGCAATTAAAAAGATTGAAGCCACAACGGTGAATCTTACTTCCTTCGCGTGCAGTGGAGCAGATTGAAGCTACAACGGTGACTCTGGCTCCCCCGACATTGCAATTAAAAAGATTGAAGCCACAACGGCGAATCTTACTTTCCTGGCGGTGCAGTGGAACAGATTGAAGCTACAACGGTGAATCTTATTTCCCTGACATTGCTATTAAAAATATTGAAGCCACAATGGCGAATCTGGCTCCACGACATTGCAATTAAAAAGATTGAAACATAATGGTGAATCTTACTTCCCTGGCGGTGCAGTGGAGTAGATTGAAGCTACAACGGTGAATCTTGTCTTCTCGACATTGCAATTAAAAAGATTGAAACCACAATGGTGAATCTTATCAAGTGCAAAGGAACAAATTGAAGCTACAACGATTTAATCTTGCTTCCTAAACATTGTAATTAAAAGATTGAAGCTACAACGATTTAATCTTACTTCCTCGGCAACAAAGGAATGTATTCAAGCTACAACGGTGAATCTTATTTCCGACATTACAATTAAAAGATTGAAGCCACAACGATTAATCTTACTTCCCTAGCGGCGCAAAGGAGCGATTGAAGCTACAACGGCAAATCTGGCTCCTCCGACATTACAATTAAAAATATTAAAGCCACAACAGCGAATCTTTCTTCCCTGGATGTGTAGTGGAACAGATTGAAGCTACAACGCTGAATCTTGTTTCCCTGACATTGCAATTAAAATGATTGAAGCCACAACAACGAATCTTACTTCTCTGGCGGTGCAATGGAGCATATTAAAGCTACAACGATAAATCTGGCTACCCTGACATTACAATTAAAAAGATTGAAGCCACAACTGTGAATCTTGCTTCCTCAGAAAAGGAAAGCTACAACGTAAATCTTGTTTCCTAACATTGTAATTAAAAAGATTGAAGTCACAATGGCGTAATCTTACTGGTGGTGGTGCAAAGGAATGATTGAAGCTATAACGCAAATCTTGCTCCACGACATTGTAATTAAAAAGATTGAAGCCATAATGGTTAACCTTACTTCAAGCGGTAAAAATTTGAAAGCGTATTAAAGCTACAATCTGCTAATCTTGTTTCCGATATTGCAATTAAAAAGATTGAAGCCACAATGGCGAATCGTATCAAGCAAGCAAAGGAACAAATTAAAGCTACAACAGTGAATCTTACTTTCTAAACATTGTAATTAAAAAGATTGAAGCTACAATGACAAATCTTACTTCCCTGGCAGCGCAGTGGAACAGATTCAAGCTACAACGGCGCATCTTATTTTCCCGACATTTCAATTAAAAATATTGAAGCCACAACGGTGTATCTTACTTCTCTGGCGGTGCACTGGAGTAGATCGAAGCTACATCGGCGAATCTGGCTCCCCCGATAATACAATTAACAAGATTGAAGCCACAGCGGTGAATCTTACTTCCCTGGCGGTGCAGTGGAACAGGTTGAAGCTACAACAGTGAATCTTATTTCCCCGACATTTCAATTAAAAATATTGAGGCCACAATGGCGAATCTTACTTCCCTAGCAGTGGAGTGAAACAAATTGAAGATACAACGGGGAATCTTGCTCCACGACATTGCAATTAAAAAGATTGAAGCCACAACGGCAAATCTTACTTCCCTGGCAGTATAGTAGAGCAGATTGAGGCTGCAACGACAAATCTGGCTCTCCCGACATTGCAATTAAAAAGTTTGAAGCCACAACGGCTAATCTTATCAAGGCAAAGGGAATGTATTCAAGCTACAAAGGTGAATCTTATTTCCTAACATTGCAATTAAAAAGTTTGAAGCCACAACGCTAATCTTACTTCTCTCAAGCAAAGGAATGTATTCAAGCTACAACGGTGAATCTTATTTCCTAACATTGCAATTAAAAAGATTAAAGCCAAAATGGCTAATCTTACTTCAAGTGCAAAGGAATAGATTGAACCTACAACAAATAATCTTGCTCCACGACATTGCAATTAAAAAGATTAAACCACAACGGTAAATCTTACTTCAAGGGTAGTGAAGCATATTGAAGCTACAACAGCTAATCTTGTTTCCGACAATGCAATGAAAAGATTGAAGCCATAATGGTGAATCTTACTTCTCACTGTGCAAAGGAACAAATTGAAACTACAACGTGAATCTTGCTTCCAAACATTGTAATTAAAAGATTGAAGCTACAACGGTAATTTTACTTCCTCAACAAGCAAAGGGAATGCATTCAAGCTACAACGGTGAATCTTATTTTCCGATATTGCAATTAAAAAGATTGAAGCCACAACAAAAATCTTACTTTCCTAGCTAGCAAGAGATCGATGAAAGCTACAACATTAACTGCCCTCCGACATTGCAATTAAAAATATTGAAGCCATAACGACGATCTTATCAAGGCAAAGGAACAAAGTTGAAGCTACAACGGTGAATCTTGTTTCTCCGACATTGTAATTAAAAAGATTGAAGCCACAATGGCGAATCTTACTTCCGGCAAAGCAAAGGAACAAATTGAAGGTACAACGGAAATCTTGCTCCACTACATTGCAATTAAAAAATTGAAACCACAATGGCGTAATCTATTTCAAGTGGCGGTGCAAAGGAATGTATTCAAGCTACAACGATGAATCTGGTCGCCTCGACATTGCAATTAAAAAGATTGAAGCCACAATCGTGAATTTTACTTCCCGGTAGTGCAAAGGAATGTATTGAAGCTACAACGGTGAATCTTATTTCCCTAACATTACAATTAAAAAGATTGAAGGCACAATGGTGAATCTTACTTTCAAGCAAGACAAAGGAATAGATTGAAACTACAACAATAATCTTGCTCCACGACATTGCAATTAAAAAGATTAAACCCACAACAAAGAATCTTACTTGCCCGGGGTGTAGTGGAGCATATTGAAGCTACAACAAAGGAATCTTGCTTCCTAAAATGTAATTAAAAAGATTGAAGCCACAATGGTGAATCTTACTTGTTCAAGTGCAAAGGAACAAATTAAAGCTACAACGGTGAATCTTGCTTCCTAAACATTGTAATTAAAAGATTGAAGTTACAACGGCTAATCTTACTTCCTCAAATGCCAAAAGGAATGATTCAAGCTACAATCAGAATCTTATTTTCCGATATTGCAATTAAAAAGATTGAAGCCACAACAACAAATCTTACTTCCCTAATCTGCAAAGGATCGATCAAGCTACAACGCTAACTGCCCTCCGACATTGCAATTAAAATATTGAAGCCACAACGGCGAATCTTATCAAGTGCAAAGGAACAGTTCAAGCTACAACGGTGAATCTTGTTTCTCCGACATTGAAATTAAAAAGATTGAAGCCACAATGGCGAATCTTACTTCCTTGGCAGTGCACTGGAACAAATTGAAGGTACAACGGGAATCTTGTTCACGACATTGCATTTAAAAATTGAAGCCACAATGGCTAATCTTACTTCCTCGGTGGTATAAGGAGCGATTGAAGCTACAACGATGAATCTGGCTCCCCCGACATTGCAATTAAAAAGTTTGAAGCCACAACGGTGAATCTTACTTCCCTGGCGGTGTAGTGGAACAGATTGAAGCTACAACGGTGAATCTTATTTCCCTGACATTGCTATTAAAAAGATTGAAGCCACAATGGCGAATCTTACTTTCTAGAGGTGCAAAGGAATGATTGAAGCTACAACAAATAATCTTGCTCCACCGATATTGCAGCTTAAAAAGATTGAAGCCACAACAAGGATTCTTACTTCAAGCAGACAAAGGAATGATTGAAGCTACAACGGTGAATCTTGTTTCCGACATTGCAATTAAAAGATTAAAGCCACAAAGGCAAATCTTATCAAGCAAAGGAACAAATTGAAGCTACAACTTAATCTTACTCCACAATATTACAATTAAAAAGATTGAAGCCACAACGGCGAATCTTACTTCCCTGTTGGTACAGTGGAGCAGATTAAAGCTATAACGGTAAATATTGCCTCCCCGACATTGTAATTAAAAAGATTGAAGCCACAATGAATCTTACTATCAAGGCAAGGATAGATTGAAGCTACAACGTTGAATCTTGTTTCCCCAACTTTGCAATTAAAAAGATTGAAGCCACAACGGTGAATCTTACTTCCCTGGCGTGCAATGGAGCAGATTGAAGCTACAACGGTGAATCTGGCTCCCCCGACATTGCAATTAAAAAGATTGAAGCCATAACAGCGAATCTTACTTCCCTGACGATGCAGTGGAACAGATTGAAGCTACAACGGTGAATCTTATTTATCTGACATTGCTATTAAAAAGGTTGAAGCCACAATGGCGAATCTGGCTCCACGACATTGCAATTAAAAAGATTGAAACCACAATGGTGAATCTTACTTCCCTGGCGGTGCAGTGGAGCAGATTGAAGCTATAACGGTAAATCTTACCTCCCCGATATTGTAATTAAAAAGATTGAAGCCACAACGATTGAATTTTACTTTCTGGCGGTGCAAAGGAGCAGTTGAAACTACAACGTGAATCTTGCTTCTCGACATTGTAATTAAAAAGATTGAAGCTATAATGGCGTAATCTTACTTCTTGCGCGTCGTGGAACAAATTGAAACTATAACGGTGAATCTTGCTTCCCCGACATTGTAATTAAAAAGATTGAAGCCACAACAGTGAATCTTACTTCCTGGCGGTGCAGCGGAACAGATTAAAGCTATAACGGTGAATCTTGTTTCCCCAACGTTACAATTAAAAAGATTGAAGCCACAACGGTGAATCTTACTTCCCTGGCAGTGCAATGGAGCAGATTGAAGCTACAACGGTGAATCTGGCTCCCCCGACATTGCAATTAAAAAGTTTGAAGCCACAACGGCAAATCTTACTTCCCTGGCAGTGCAGTGAAACAGATTGAAGCTACAACGGTGAATCTTATTTCCCTGACATTGCAATTAAAAAGATTGAAGCTACAACGGAGAATCTTACTTCCCTGGCGGTGTAGTGAAGCATATTGAAGCTACAACGGTGAATCTGGCTCCTCCGACATTACAATTATAAAGATTGAAGCCACAATGGCGAATCTTACTTCCCTGGCGGTGCAGTGGAACAAATTGAAGCTACAACGGTGAATCTTGCTTCCTAAACATTGTAATTAAAAAGCTTGAAGCTAGTACATCGAATCTTACTTCCCTGGCGGCGCAGAAGGAATGCAGATTCAAGCTACAATGGTGAATCTTATGTCCCCAGACATTGCAATTAAAAAGATTGAAGCCTGGCAATGAATCTTACTTCTGGCGTGCAATGGAGCGTATCAAAGCTTCTAGCGGCTGAATCTTATCCTCCGACATTGCAATTAAAATATTGAAGCCACATAACGGCGATCTTATGGTGCAAAGGAACATGTTGAAGCTACAACGTGAATCTAGTTCCCCGACATTGCAATTAAAAAGATTGAAGCCACAATGGTGAATCTTACTTCCTATGGTGCTGGCGGTGCGGTGGACCAAATTGAAGCTACAACAGTGAATCTTGTCTTCCTACATTGCAATTAAAAAGATTGAAGCCACAACGGTGAATCTTACTTTCTGGCGGTGCGTAAGTGGAACAAATCTTTGAAGCTTAAAAAGAGCGAATCTTGCTTCTAAACATTGCAATTAAAAGATTGAAGCTACAACTCATGAATCTTACTTCCTAAACATTGTATTAAATGATGGAGCAATTCAAGCAGGAAGGAACAGACGGTGAATCTTATTTCCCCGACATTGCAATTAAAAGATTGAAGCCACAGCGGCGAATCTTACTTCCCTAAGCGGCCGATGAGGAAGCGATTGAAGCTTACAACCGTGAACTGCTCCTCCGACATTGCAATTAAAAATATTAAAAGCCACAATGGTGAATCTTTCTTCTGGATGTGCAGTGGAATGTATTGAAGCTACAACAGCTGAATCTTGTTTCCCGACATTGCAATTAAAAAGATTGAAGCCACAATGGCGAATCTTACTTCTCTGGCGGTGCAATGGAGCATATTGAAGCTACAAGCGATAAATCTTGCTACCCGACATTACAATTAAAAGATTGAAGCCACAATGCGTGAATCTTGCTTCCCTCGTAAAGGAATGATTGAAGCTACAGCGGTAAATCTTGTTTCCCTAACATTGTAATTAAAAAGATTGAAGTCACAATGGCGAATCTTACTTCCACGGTGCATGCAATGGAGCAGATTGAAGCTATAACGGTGAATCTTGCTCCCGACATTGTAATTAAAAAGATTGAAGCCACAATGGTTAATCTTACTTCCTGGCGGTGGAGTGGAGGCAGATTAAAGCTACAACTGTTAATCTTGTTTCCCCGACATTGCAATTAAAAAGATTGAAGCCACAATGGCGAATCGTACTTCCCTGGCGGTGCAGTGGAACAAATTAAAGCTACAACAGTGAATCTTACTTTCTAAACATTGTAATTAAAAAGATTGAAGCTACAATGGTGAATCTTACTTCACGGTGACAAATGGAGCATATTGAAGCTACAACGATAAATCTTACTCTTCAGACATTGCAATTAAAAAGATTGAAGCCTGGCAGTGAATCTTACTTCTCTGGCGGTGCTTATTGAAGCTACAGCGGCGAATCTTGTTTCCCCAACATTGCAATTAAAAGATTGAAGCCACAATGGAATCTTACTTCACAGCGGTGGTGCAATGGAGCAGTATTGAAGCTATAACGAGTGAATCTTGCTCCCAGACATTTCAATTAAAAGATTGAAGCCACAATGGCGAATCTTACTTCCTGGCGGTTGTGTGGGTGAAGCAAATTGAAGCTACAGCAGTGAATCTTGCTTTCCCGACATTGCAATTAAAAAGATTGAAGCCACAATGGCGAATCTTACTTCCACAGCGGTAAGTGGAACAAATTGAAGCTACAGCGATGAATCTTGCTCCACGACATTGCAATTAAAAGATTGAAGCCACAATGGCGAATCTTACTTCCTGGCGGTATGGTGGAAGCGATTCAAGCTACAACGGTGAATCTTATTTTCCGACATTGCAATTAAAAATATTGAAGCCACAACGGCGAATCTTACTTCTCTGGCGGTGCGGTGGAGCGATTCAAGCTACATCGCTGAATCTGCTCCTCGACAATGCAATTAAAAAGATTGAAGCCACGGCGGTGAATCTTACTTCCTGGCGGTGCAATGGAGCAGATTGAAGCTACAAGCGGTGAATCTTATTTCCCTAACATTTCAATTAAAAAGATTGAAGCCACAATGGCGAATCTTACTTCTCTGCAAAGGAGTGGAACAAATTGAACCTACAACGGTGAATCTTGCTCCACGACATTGCAATTAAAAAGATTGAAGCCACAGCGGTAAATCTTACTCCACTGGCGGTATAGTGAAGCATATTGAAGCTTCTAGCGACAAATCTTGCTCTCCAAACATTGCAATTAAAAGATTGAAGCCACAACGGTGAATCTTACTTCCCTGGCGGTGCAGTGGAACAGATTGAAGCTACAACGGTGAATCTTATTCCTCGACATTGCAATTAAAAAGATTGAAGCCACAACGGTGAATCTTACTTCCCGGCGGTGCGATGGAGCGATTCAAGCTACTAGCGGTGAATCTTATTTTCGACATTGCAATTAAAAGATTGAAGCCAAAACAAAAATCTTACTTCCTAGCGGTGCGATGGAATAGATTGAAGCTACAACGGCGAATCTTGCTCACGACATTGCAATTAAAAGATTGAAACCTACAACAGTAAATCTTACTTCCTGGCGGTGTAGTGGAGCATATTGAAGCTTCAAAGCGGTGAATCTTGTTTCCCGACATTGTAATTAAAAAGATTGAAGCCACAATGGTGAATCTTACTTCCCGGCGGTGCGATGGAACAAATTGAAACTACAACGGTGAATCTTGCTTCCTAAACATTGTAATTAAAAGATTGAAGCTACTAGCGGTAAATTTTACTTCCCGGTGCGATGGAGATTGATTCAAGCTACAACGGTGAATCTTATTTTCCGACATTGCAATTAAAAGATTGAAGCCACAACAAAAATCTTACTTTCCTAGCGGTGCGATGAGATCGGATAAGCTACAGCGGCGAATCGGCTCCCGACATTGCAATTAAAAAATTGAAGCCACAACGCGGATCTTATCTGGCGGTGCGATTGGAGCAGTTGAAGCTACAGCGGTGAATCTTGTTTCTCCGACATTGTAATTAAAAAGATTGAAGCCACAATGGCGAATCTTACTTCCCTGGCAGTGCAGTGGAACAAATTGAAGGTACAACGGGAAATCTTGCTCCACGACATTGCAATTAAAAAATTGAAACCACAATGGCGAATCTTACTTCCCTGGCGGTGCAGTGGAACAGATTCAAGCTACAACGATGAATCTGGCTGCCCCGACATTGCAATTAAAAAGATTGAAGCCACAACTGTGAATTTTACTTCCCTGGTAGTGCAGTGGAACAGATTGAAGCTACAACGGTGAATCTTATTTCCCTAACATTACAATTAAAAAGATTGAAGGCACAATGGTGAATCTTACTTCTCTGGCGGTACAGTGGAATAGATTGAAACTACAACAGCGAATCTTGCTCCACGACATTGCAATTAAAAAGATTAAACCCACAACAGCAAATCTTACTTGCCTGGCGGTGTAGTGGAGCATATTGAAGCTACAACAGTGAATCTTGCTTCCCCGAAAATGTAATTAAAAAGATTGAAGCCACAATGGTGAATCTTACTTGCCTGGCGGTGCAGTGGAACAAATTAAAGCTACAACGGTGAATCTTGCTTCCTAAACATTGTAATTAAAAAGATTGAAGCTACAACGGCGAATCTTACTTCCCCAGCGGCGCAGTGGAACAGATTCAAGCTACAACTGTAAATCTTATTTTCCTGATATTGCAATTAAAAAGATTGAAGCCACAACAACAAATCTTACTTCCCTAACGGTGCAGTGGATCAGATCGAAGCTACAACGGCGAATCTGGCTCCTCCGACATTGCAATTAAAAATATTGAAGCCACAACGGCGAATCTTACTTCCCTGGCGGTGCAGTGGAACAGGTTCAAGCTACAACGGTGAATCTTGTTTCTCCGACATTGAAATTAAAAAGATTGAAGCCACAATGGCGAATCTTACTTCCTTAGCGGTTACCTTTGGAACAAATTGAAGGTACAACGGGAATCTTGCTCATGACATTGCATTTAAAAATTGAAGCCACAATGGCGAATCTTACTTCCCTGGTGGTATAGTGGAGCAGATTGAAGCTACTAGCGATGAATCTGGCTCCCAGGCATTGCAATTAAAAGTTTGAAGCCACAGCGGTGAATCTTACTTCCCCTGGCGGTGTAGTGGAACAGATTGAAGCTAGCGGTGAATCTTATTTCACGACATTGCTATTAAAAGATTGAAGCCACAATGGCGAATCTTACTTCTCTAGAGGTGCGATGGAGCAGTTGAAGCTTCTAGCAATGAATCTTGCTCCCGCGACATTGCGATTAAAAAGATTGAAGCCACAGCAGTGATTCTTACTTCCTGGCGATGCAGTGGAGCAGTTGAAGCTACTAGCGGTGAATCTTGTTTCCCGAGCATTGCAATTAAAAAGATTAAAGCCACAAAGGCAAATCTTACTTCCTGGCGGTGCGGTGGAACAAATTGAAGCTTCTGCGGCGAATCTTACTCACAATATTACAATTAAAAGATTGAAGCCACTGGCGGCGAATCTTACTTCCTGTTGATGCAGTGGGCTGATTAAAGCTATAACGGTAAATATTGCCTCCCAGGCATTGTAATTAAAAGATTGAAGCCCAACAATGAATCTTACTTCCTGGCGGTGCGGTGGGATAGATTGAAGCTTCTAGCGTTGAATCTTGTTTCCCCAACTTTGCAATTAAAAGATTGAAGCCTAGCGGTGAATCTTACTTCCTGGCGTGCAATGGGCGATTGAAGCTACAGCGGTGAATCGGCTCCCAGACATTGCAATTAAAAAGATTGAAGCCATAACGGTGAATCTTACTTCCACGGCGATGCGATGGAGCAGTTGAAGCTACTAGCGGTGAATCTTATTTATCGACATTGCTATTAAAAGGTTGAAGCCACAATGGCGAATCGGCTCCACGACATTGCAATTAAAAAGATTGAAACCACAATGGTGAATCTTACTTCCCTGGCGGTGCAGTGGAGCAGATTGAAGCTATAACGGTAAATCTTACCTCCCCGATATTGTAATTAAAAAGATTGAAGCCACAACGACGAATTTTACTTCCCTGGCGGTGCAGTGGAACAGGTTGAAACTACAACGGTGAATCTTGTTTCTCCGACATTGTAATTAAAAAGATAGAAGCCATAATGGCGAATCTTACTTCCCTTGCAGTGCCGTGGAACAAATTGAAACTATAACGGTGAATCTTGCTTCCCCGACATTGTAATTAAAAAGATTGAAGCCAGCGGTGAATCTTACTTCCTTTGGCGGTGCGGCGAACGATTAAAGCTATAACGGTGAATCTTGTTTCCCCAGCGTTACAATTAAAAGATTGAAGCCACAGCGGTGAATCTTACTTCCTGGCGGTGCAATGGGCGATTGAAGCTTCTAGCGGTGAATCGGCTCCCAGACATTGCAATTAAAAGTTTGAAGCCTGGCGGCAAATCTTACTTCCTGGCGGTGCGGTGAAGCAGTTGAAGCTTCTAGCGGTGAATCTTATTTCACGACATTGCAATTAAAAGATTGAAGCTACTAGCGGAGAATCTTACTTCCCTGGCGGTGTAGTGAAGCATATTGAAGCTACAGCGGTGAATCTGGCTCCTCCGACATTACAATTATAAAGATTGAAGCCACAATGGCGAATCTTACTTCCCTGGCGGTGCAGTGGAACAAATTGAAGCTACAACGGTGAATCTTGCTTCCTAAACATTGTAATTAAAAAGCTTGAAGCTAGTACATCGAATCTTACTTCCCTGGCGGCGCAGTGGAACAGATTCAAGCTACAATGGTGAATCTTATGTTCCCGACTTTGCAATTAAAAAGATTGAAGCCACAACAACAAATCTTACTTCCCTAGCGGTGCAATGGAGCAGATCAAAGCTAAAACGGCGAATCTGGCTCCTCCGACATTGCAATTAAAAATATTGAAGCCACAACGGCGAATCTTACTTCCCTGGCGGTGCAGTGGAACATGTTGAAGCTACAACGGTGAATCTAGTTTCTCCGACATTGCAATTAAAAAGATTGAAGCCACAATGGTGAATCTTAGTTCCCTAGCAGTGCAGTGGACCAAATTGAAGGTACAACAGGGAATCTTGCTCCACGACATTGGAATTAAAAAGATTGAAGCCACAACGGCCAATCTTACTTTGCTGGCGGTACAGTGGAGCAGAATGAAGCTACAACGATTAATCTTGTTTCCCCGACAATGCAATTAAAAAGATTGAAGCCACAATGGTGAATCTTACTTCCTTGGCGATGCAGTGGAACAAATTGAAGCTACAACGGTGAATCTTACTTCCTAAACATTGTAATTAAAAAGATTCAAGCTAAAACGGTGAATCTTACTTCCACAGCGTAGTGATGGAGCAATTTAGCTACAACGGTAAATCTTATTTTCCCGACATTGCAATTAAAAAGATTGAAGCCACAACGGCAAATCTTACTTTCCTAGCGGTGCAGAGGAGCAGATTGAAGCTACAACGGTGAATCTGGCTCTCCCGACATTGCAATTAAAAAGATTGATGCCACAATGGCAAATCTTACTTCCCTGGCGGTACAGTGGAACAGATTGAAGCTACAACAGTTAATCTTATTTCCCCGACATTGCAATTAAAAAGAGTAAAGCCACAATGGCAAATCTTACTTCCCTATCGATGCAGTGGGCGATTGAAGCTATAATGGTAAATCTTGCTTCCCGACATTGTAATTAAAAAGATTGAAGCCACAACAACGAATCTTACTTCCCTGGCGGGGCAGTGGAATAGATTGAAGCTACAACGTTGAATCTTGTTTCCCCGACATTGCAATTAAAAAGATTGAAGCCACAACGGTGAATCTTACTTCCCTGGCATCCAATGGAGCAGATTGAAGCTACAACGGTGAATCTGGCTCCCCTGACATTACAATTAAAAAGATTGAAGCCACAACGGCGAATCTTACTTCCCTGGTGGTGGAGTGGAACAGATTGAAGCTACAACGTTGAATCTTATTTCCCTAACATTGCTATTAAAAAGATTGAAGCCACAATGGTGAATCTTACTTTTCTGGCGGTACAGTGGAACATATTGAAACTACAACGGTGAATCTTGCTCTATGACATTGCAATTAAAAAGATTGAAGCCACACCGGTGAATCTTACTTCCCTGGCAGTACAGTGGAACAAATTGAAGGTACAACGAGAAATCTTACTCCACGACATTGCAATTAAAAAATTGAAGCCACAATGGCGAACCTTACTTCCCTGGCGGTACAGTGGAGCAGATTGAAGCTACCACGATGAATCTTGCTCCCTCAACATTGCAATTAAAAGGTTTGAAGCCAGAACGGTGAATCATACTTTGGTGGCGGTGCAGTGGAACAGATTCAAGCTACAACGATGAATCTGGCTGCCCCAACATTACAATTAAAAAGATTGAAGCCACAATGGCGAATCTTCCTTCCCTGGCGGTGCAGTGGAACAAATTGAACCTACAACGGCGAATCTTGCTCCACGACATTGCAATTAAAAAGATTGAAGCCTGGCGGTGAATCTTACTTCCTGGCGATGCGATGGAACAAATTAAAGGTACAACGGGAATTCTTGCTCCACGACATTGCAATTAAAAAATTGAAGCCACAATGGCGAATCTTACTTCCCTGGCGGTATAGTGGAGCAGATTGAAGTTACAACGATGAATCTGGCTCCCTCGACATTGCAATTAAAAAGTTTGAAGCCACAACGGCGAATCTTACTTTCCTGGCGGTACAGTGGAATAGATTCAAGCTACAACGATGAATCTGGCTGCCCCAACAAATCAATTAAAAAGATTGAAGCCACGACTGTGAATCTTACTTCCCTTGCAGTGCGGTGGAATAGATTGAAGCTACAACGGTGAATCTTATTTCCCTGACATTGTAATTAAAAAGATTGAAGCTACAATGGCGAATCTTACTTCTCTGGCAGTGCAGTGGAACAGATTAAAGCTACAACGACAAATCTTGCTCCACGACATTGTAATTAAAAGATTGAAGCCACAGCGATGAATCTTACTTCCTTCAGGTGCGGTGGAAGCGATTGAAGCTACAGCGGTGAATCAGCTCTCCAGGCATTACAATTAAGCAGATTGAAGCCACAACGGCGAATCTTACTTCCTGGCGATGCAGTGGAGCAGTTGAAGCTTCTAGCGGTGAATCTTTTTCCCGACATTGCAATTAAAAGATTAAAGCCACAAAAGGCAAATCTTACTTCCTAGCGGTGCGATGAAACAAATTGAAGCTTCTAGCGATGAATCTTGCTCCACAATATTACAATTAAAAAGATTGAAGCCACAACGGTGAATCTTACTTCCCTGTTGGTACAGTGGAGCAGATTGAAGCTATAACGGTAAATCTTGCCTCCCCGACATTGTAATTAAAAAGATTGAAGCCACAACAGCGAATCTTACTTCCCTGGCAGTGCAGTGGGACAGATTGAAGCTACAACGTTGAATCTTATTTCCCCGACATTGCAATTAAAAAGATTGAAGCCACAACGGTGAATCTTACTTCCCTGGCATGCAATGGAGCAGATTAAAGCTACAACGGTGAATCTTGCTCCCCCGACATTGTAATTAAAAAGATTGAAGCCATAACAGTGAATCTTACTTTCCTGGCAGTGCAGTGGAACAAATTGAAGGTACAACGAGAAACCTTACTCCATGACATTGTAATTAAAAAGATTGAAGCTACAACGGCGAATCTTACTTCCCTGGCGGTGCAGTGGAACAGATTGAAGCTACAACGGTGAATCTTATTTCTCTGACATTGCTATTAAAAAGATTGAAGCTACAACAGTGAACCTTGCTCCACGACATTGCAATTAAAAAGATTGAAGCCACAACGGTGAATCTTACTTCCCTGGCAGTACAGTGGAACAAATTAAAGGTACAACGGGAATTCTTGCTCCACGACATTGCAATTAAAAAATTAAAGCCACAATGGCGAATCTTACTTCCCTGGCGGTATAGTGGAGCAGATTGAAGTTACAACGATGAATCTGGCTCCCTCGACATTGCAATTAAAAAGTTTGAAGCCACAACGGCGAATCTTACTTTCCTGTCGGTACAGTGGAATAGATTTAAGCTACAACGATGAATCTGGCTGCCCCAACAAATCAATTAAAAAGATTGAAGCCACGACTGTGAATCTTACTTCCCTTGCAGTGCGGTGGAATAGATTGAAGCTACAACGGTGAATCTTATTTCCCTGACATTGTAATTAAAAAGATTGAAGCTACAATGGCGAATCTTACTTCTCTGGCAGTGCAGTGGAACAGATTAAAGCTACAACGACAAATCTTGCTCCACGACATTGTAATTAAAAAGATTGAAGCCACAACGATGAATCTTACTTCCTTACCGGTGCAGTGGAGTAGATTGAAGCTACAACGGTGAATCTGGCTCTCCCGACATTACAATTAAACAGATTGAAGCCACAACGGCGAATCTTACTTCCCTGGCGGTACAGTGGAACAGATTGAAGCTACAACGGTGAATCTTTTTTCCCCGACATTGCAATTAAAAAGATTAAAGCCACAAAGGCAAATCTTACTTCCCTAGCGGTGCAGTGAAACAAATTGAAGCTACAACGACGAATCTTGCTCCACAATATTACAATTAAAAAGATTGAAGCCACAACGGTGAATCTTACTTCCCTGTTGGTACAGTGGAGCAGATTGAAGCTATAACGGTAAATCTTACCTCCCCGACATTGTAATTAAAAAGATTGAAGCCACAACAGCGAATCTTACTTCCCTGGCGGTGCAGTGGGACAGATTCAAGCTACAACGTTGAATCTTATTCCCCCGACATTGCAATTAAAAAGATTGAAGCTACAATGGCAAATCTTACTTCCACACAGCAGTGATGGAGCAATTTAGCTTCTAGCGGTGCATCTTATTTTCCCGACATTTCGATTAAAAATATTGAAGCCACAATGGCGAATCTTACTTCTCTGGCGGTGCAGTAGAGCAGATCGAAGCTACATCGGTGAATCTGGCTCCCCCGACATTGCAATTAACAAGATTGAATCCACAACGGTGAATCTTACTTCCTGGCGGTGCAGTGGAACAAGTTGATGCTACAATGGTGAATCTTATTTCCTCGACATTGCAAGTAAAAATATTGAGGCCACAGTGGCGAATCTTACATCCCTGGCAGTGCAGTGGAACAAATTGAAGGTACAACGAGAAATCTTGCTCCATGACATTGTAATTAAAAAGATTGAAGCTACAACGGCGAATCTTACTTCCCTGGCGGTGCAGTGGAACAGATTGAAGCTACAACGGTGAATCTTATTTCTCTGACATTGCTATTAAATCGATTGAAGCTACAACAGTGAACCTTGCTCCACGACATTGCAATTAAAAAGATTGAAACCACAATGGTGAATCTTACTTCCCTGGTAGTGCAGTGGAACAGATTGAAGCTACAACAGTGAATCTTGTTTCCCTGACATTGTAATTAAAAATATTGAAGCCACAATGGGAATCTTACTTCTCTGGCGGTGCAGTGGAATAGATTGAAGCTATAACGGCAAATCTTGCTCCACGACATTGTAATTAAAAATATTGAAGCCATAACGGTGAATCTTACTTCCCTGGCGGTGTTTTGGAGCAGATTGAAGCTACAATGGTGAATCTTGTTTCCCCGACATTGTAATTAAAAAGATTGAAGCCACAATGTCGAATCTTACTTCCCTGGCGGTGCAGTGGAACAAATTTAAGTTACAACGACGAATCTTACTTCCTAAACATTGTAATTAAAAAGATTGAAGCTACAGTGGCAAATCTTACTTCCCCGGTAGCGCAGTGGAACAGATTCAAGCTACAACGGTGTATCTTATTTTCCCGACATTTCAGTTAAAAATATTGAAGCCACAACGACGAATCTTACTTCTCTAGCGGTGCAGTGGAGTAAATCAAAGCTACATCGGCGAATCTGGCTCCCCCGACATTACAATTAACAAGATTAAAGCCACAACGGCGAATCTTACTTCCCTGGGTGTGCAATAGAGCAGATTAAAGCTACAACGGTTAATCTGGCTCCCCCGACATTGCAATTAAAAAGTTTGAAGCCACAACAGGGAATCTTACTTCCCTAACAGTGCAGTGGAACAGATTGAAGCTACAACGGCGAATCTGGCTCTCCCGACATTGCAATTAAAAAGATTGAAGCCACAACGGCAAATCTTACTTCCCTGGCGGTACAGTGGAACAGAATCAAGCTACAACGGTGAATCTTGTTTCCCCGACATTGCAATTAAAAAGATTCAAGCCACAATGACGAATCTTACTTCCCTAGCCGTGCAGTGGAACAAATTGAAGCTACAACGGTGAATCTTGCTCCACGACATTGCAATTAAAAAGATTGAAGCCACAACAGCGAATCTTACTTTCCTGGCGGTACAGTGGAGCAGAGTGAAGCTACAACGACAAATCTTGCTTCCCCGACATTGCAATTAAAAAGATTAAAACTACAACGGTAAATCTTACTTCCCTAGCGGTGTAGAGGGCGATTGAAGCTTCAGCGGTGAATCGCTCCACGACATTGCGATTAAAAAGATTGAAGCCTGGCGGCGAATCTTACTTCCCTGGTGGTGGAGTGGAACAGATTAAAGCTACAACGGTGAATCTTATTTCCCTGACATTGCTATTAAAAAGATTAAAGCCACAATGGTGAATCTTACTTCACTGGCGGTGCAGTGGAACATATTGAAGCTACAACAGCGAACTTTGCTCCACGACATTCCAGTTAAAAAGATTGAAACCACAATGGTAAATCTTACTTCCCTAGCGGTGCAGTGGAGCAGATTGAAGCTACAACGGTGAATCTTCTTTCTCCCACATTGTAATTAAAAAGATTGAAACCTCAATGGTGAATCTTACTTTCCTGGCGGAGCAGTGGAACAAATTGAAGCTACAACTGTAAATCTTACTTCCTAAACATTGTAATTAAAAATACTGAGGCTACAACGGTGAATCTTACTTCCCTGACGGTGCAGTGGAACAGATTCAAGCTAGAACGGTGAATATTATTTCCCCGACATTGCAATTTAAAATATTAAAGAACAGTGCCGAATCTTACTTCCCTAGCGATGCAGTGGAGCAGATCGAAGCTACAACGGTGAATTTGGCTCCCTCGACATTGAAATTAAAAAGATTGAAGCCAGAGCAGCGAATCTTACTTCCCTGGAGGTGCAGTGGAACAGATTGAAGCTATAACGGTGAATCTTGTTTCCCCGACATTGTAATTAAAAAGATTGAAGCCACAATCGTGAATCTTACTTCTCTGGCTGTGCAATGGAATAAATTGAAGGTACAACGGGGAATCTTACTCCACGACATTGCAATTAAAAAGATTGAAGCATAGCGGCGAATCTTACTTCTGGCGGTGCGATGGAATAGATTGAAGCTTCAAAGCGAATCTTCTTTGCGACATTGCAATTAAAAAGATTGAAGCCACAACGGTGAATCTTACTTCCCTGGCGGTGTAGTGGAGCATATTGAAGCTACAACGATGAATCTGGCTCCCTCGACATTGCAATTAAAAAATTTGAAGCCACAACGGCGAATCTTACTTCCCTGACGGTACAGTAGAACAGATGCAAGCTACAACGATGAATATGGCTGCCCCAACATTGCAATTAAAAAGATTGAAGACAACTGTGAATCTTACTTCCCTTGCGGTCTTGATGAAGCGATTGAAGCTGTGGCGAATCTGTTTGCGACATTGTAATTAAAAAGATTGAAGCCACAATGGCGAATCTTACTTCTCTGGCGGTGCAGTGGAACAGATTAAAGCTACAACGACAAATCTTGCTCCACGACATTGTAATTAAAAAGATTGAAGCCACAACGGTGAATCTTACTTCCCTAGCGGTGCAGTGGAGCAGATTGAAGCTACAATGGTGAATCTGGCTCTCCCGACATTGCAATTAAAAAGATTAAAGCCACAACGGTGAATCTTACTTCCCTGGCGGTACAATGGAACAGATTGAAGCTACAACGGTGAATCTTGTTTCCCCGACATTGCAATTAAAAAGATTAAAGCCACAAAGGCAAATCTTACTTCCCTGGCGGAGCAATGGAACAAATTGAAGCTATAACGGTGAATCTTACTCCACAATATTACAATTAAAAAGATTGAAGCCACAACGACGAATCTTACTTCCCTGTTGGTACAGTTGAGCAGATTGAAACTATAACAGTAAATCTTGCCTCCCCGACATTGTAATTAAAAAGATTGAAGCCACAACAGCGAATCTTCCTTCCCTGGCGGTGCAGTGGGACATATTGAAGCTACAACGTTGAATCTTATTTCCCCGACATTGCAATTAAAAAGATTGAAGCCACAACGGTGAATCTTACTTTCCTAGCGTGCAATTGAGCAGATTGAAGCTACAACGGTGAATTTGGCTCCCCCGACATTACAATTAAAAAGATTGAAGCCACAAAGGCGAATCTTACTTCCCTGGCGGTGCAGTGGAACAGATTGAAGCTACAACGGTGAATCTTATTTCCCTGACATTGCTATTAAAAATATTGAAGCCAAAATGGCGAATCTGGCTCCACGACATTGCAATTAAAAAGATTGAAGCCATAATGGTGAATCTTACTTCCCTGGCGGTGCAGTGGAGCAGATTGAAGCTACAACGGTGAATCTTGTCTTCTCGATATTGCAATTAAAAAGATTGAAACCACAATGGTGAATCTTACTTCCCTGGCGGTGCAGTGGAATAAATTGAAGCTACAGCGACGAATCTTGCTTCCTAAACATTGTAATTAAAAAGATTGAAGCTACAACGACGAATCTTACTTCCCTAGCAGCACAGTGGAACAGATTAAAGCTACAACGGTGAATCTTATTTCCCCGACATTGTAATTAAAAAGATTGAAGCCACAACGACGAATCTTACTTCCCTAGCGGTGCTGTGGAGCAGATTGAAGCTACAACGGCAAATTCGGCTCCCCCGACGTTGAAATGAAAAAGATTGAAGCCAGAACATCGAATCTTACTTCCCTGGCGGTGTAGTGGAACAGATTGAAGTTACAACGGTGAATTTTGTTTTGCCGACATTGTAATTAAAAAGATTGAAGCCACAACAGTGAATCTTACTTCCCTGGCGGTACAGTGGAGCAGATTGAAGCTACAACGGCAAATCTTGCTTCCTCGACATTGTAATTAAAAAGATAGAAGCCACAACAGCGAATCTTTCTTCCCTGGAGGTGCAGTGGAACAGATTGAAGCTACAACGCTGAATCTTGTTTCCCTGACATTGCAATTAAAATAATTGAAGCCACAACAACGAATCTTACTTCTCTGGCGATGTAATGGAGCATATTAAAGCTACAACGATGAATCATTTTGCCCGACATTGCAATTAAAAGATTGAAGCCTGGCTGTGAATCTTACTTCCACGGTAGTGCGGGAAAGCTACAACGGTAAATCTTGTTTCCCTGACATTGTAATTAAAAAGATTGAAGTCACAATGGCGAATCTTACTTCTCTGGTGGTGCAGTGGAACAGATTGAAGCTATAACGGCAAATCTTACTCAACGACATTGTAATTAAGAAGATTGAAGCCATAACGGTTAACCTTACTTCCCTGGCGGTGTACTGGAGCAGATTAAAGCTACAATTGTGAATATTGTTTCCTCGACATTGTAATTAAAAAGATTGAAGCCACAATGGCGAATCTTATTTCCCTGGCGGTGTAGTGGAACAAATTCAAGCTACAACGGCGAATCATACTTCCTAAACATTGTAATTAAAAAGATTGAAGCTACAATGGCAAATCTTACTTCCCTGGCAGCGCAGTGGAACAAATTCAAGCTACAACGGTGCATCTTATTTTCCCGACATTTCAATTAAAAATATTGAAGCCACAACGGCGAATCTTACTTCTCTGGCGGTGCAGTGGAATAGATCGAAGCTACATCGGCAAATTTGGCTCCCCCGACATTACAATTAACAAGATTGAAGCCACAACGGTGAATCTTACTTCCCTGGCGGTGCAATAGAACAGGTTGAAGCTACAACGGTGAATCTTATTTCCCCGACATTGTAATTAAAAATATTGAGGCCACAATGGCGAATCTTACTTCCCTGGCAGTGCAGTGGAACAAATTGAAGATACAACGGTGAATCTTGCTCCACGACTTTGCAATTAAAAAGATTGAAGCCACAACGGCGAATCTTACTTCCCTGGCAGTATAGTAGAGCAGATTGAAGCTGCAACGATGAATCTGGCTCTCCCGACATTGCAATTAAAAAGTTTGAAGCCACAACGGCGAATCTTACTTCCCTGGCGGTGCAGTGGAACAGATTCAAGCTACAACGGTGAATCTTATTTCCCTAACATTGCAATTAAAAAGTTTGAAGCCACAACGACGAATCTTACTTCTCTGGCGGTGCAGTGGAACAGATTCAAGCTACAACGGTGAATCTTATTTCCCTAACATTGCAATTAAAAAGATTAAAGCCACAATGGCGAATCTTACTTCTCTGGCGGTGTAGTGGAATAGATTGAAGCTACAACAGCGAATCTTGCTCCACGACATTGCAATTAAAAAGATTAAACCCACAACGGTAAATCTTACTTCCCTGGCGGTGTAGTGGAGCATATTGAAGCTACAACAGTTAATCTTGTTTCCCCGACAATGCAATGAAAAAGATTGAAGCCACAATGGTGAATCTTACTTCCCTCGCGGTGCAGTGGAACAAATTAAAGCTACAACGGTGAATCATACTTCCTAAACATTGTAATTAAAAAGATTGAAGCTACAACGGTGAATCTTACTTCGCCAGCGGTGCAGTGGAACAGATTCAAGCTACAACGGTGAATCTTATTTTCCTGACATTGCAATTAAAAAGATTGAAGCCACAACAACAAATCTTACTTCCCTAGCGGTGCAGTAGATCAGATGAAAGCTACAACGGCGAATCTGGCTCCTCCGACATTGCAATTAAAAATATTGAAGCCACAACGACGAATCTTACTTCCCTGGCGGTGCAGTGAAACAGGTTGCAACTACAACGATGAATCTTGTTTCTCCGACATTGTAATTAAAAAGATTGAAGCCACAATGGCGAATCTTACTTCCCTGGCAGTACAGTGGAATAAATTGAAGGTCCAACGGGAAATCTTGCTCCACGACATTGCAATTAAAAAGATTAAACCCACAACGGCAAATCTTACTTCCCTGGTGGTACAGTGGAACAGATTGAAGCTACAACAGTTAATCTTGTTTCCCCGACATTGCAATTAAAAAGAGTAAAGCCACAATGGCAAATCTTACTTCCCTATCGATACAGTGGAGCAGATTGAAGCTATAATGGTAAATCTTGCTTCCCCGACATTGTAATTAAAAAGATTGAAGCCACAACAGCGAATCTTACTTCCCTGGCGGGGCAGTGGAATAGATTGAAGCTACAACATTGAATCTTGTTTCCCCGACATTGCAATTAAAAAGATTGAAGCCACAACAGTGAATCTTACTTCCCTGGCATCCAATGGAGTAGATTGAAGCTACAACAGTGAATCTGGCTCCCCTGACATTACAATTAAAAAGATTGAAGCCACAACGGCGAATCTTACTTCCTGGTGGTGGAGTGGAACAGATTGAAGCTACAACGTTGAATCTTATTTCCCTAACATTGCTATTAAAAAGATTGAAGCCACAATGGTGAATATTACTTCTCTGGCGGTACAGTGGAACATATTGAAACTACAACGGCGAATCTTGCTCCATGACATTGCAATTAAAAAGATTGAAGCCACACCGGTGAATTTTACTTCCCTGGCAGTACAGTGGAACAAATTGAAGGTACAACGGGAAATCTTGCTCCACGATATTGCAATTAAAAAATTGAAGCCACAATGGCGAACCTTACTTCCCTGGCGGTATAGTGGATCAGATTGAAGCTACAATGATGAATCTGGCTCCCTCAACATTGCAATTAAAAGGTTTGAAGCCAGAACGGTGAATCATACTTTGCTGGCGGTGCAGTGGAACAGATTCAAGCTACAACAATGAATCTGGCTGCCCCAACATTACAATTAAAAAGATTGAAGCCACAATGGCGAATCTTCCTTCCCTGGCGGTGCAGTGGAACAAATTGAACCTACAACGGAGAATCTTGCTCCACGACATTGTAATTAAAAAGATTGAAGCCACAACGGTGAATCTTACTTCCCTGGCAGTACAGTGGAACAAATTGAAGGTACAACGGGAATTCTTGCTCCACGACATTGCAATTAAAAAATTGAAGCCACAATGGCGAATCTTACTTCCCTGGCGGTATAATGGAGCAGATTGAAGTTACAACGATGAATCTGGCTCCCTCGACATTGCAATTAAAAAGTTTGAAGCCACAACGACGAATCTTACTTTCCTGGCGGTGCAGTGGAACAGATTCAAGCTACAACGATGAATCTGGCTGCCCCAACAAATCAATTAAAAAGATTGAAACCACGACTGTGAATCTTACTTCCCTTGCAGTGTGGTGGAATAGATTGAAGCTACAATGGTGAATCTTGTTTCCCTGACATTGTAATTAAAAAGATTGAAGCTACAATGGCGAATCTTACTTCTCTGGCAGTGCAGTGGAACAGATTAAAGCTACAACGACAAATCTTGCTCCACGACATTGTAATTAAAAAGATTGAAGCCACAACGATGAATCTTACTTCCCTAGCGATGCGATGGAAGCGATTGAGCTTCTAGCGGTGAATCGGCTCTCCAGGCATTACAATTAAGCAGTTGAAGCCACAACGGTAAATCTTACTTCCCTGGCGGTACAGTGGAACAGATTGAAGCTACAACGGTGAATCTTGTTTCCCCGACATTGTAATTAAAAAGATTAAAGCCACAAAGGCAAATCTTACTTCCCTGGCGGTGCAGTGGAACAAATTGAAGCTACAACGACGAATCTTGCTCCACAATATTACAATTAAAAAGATTGAAGCCACAACGGTGAATCTTACTTCCCTGTTGGTACAGTGGAGCAGATTGAAACTATAACGGTAAATCTTGCCTCCCCGACATTGTAATTAAAAAGATTGAAGCCACAACAGAGAATCTTACTTCCCTGGCGGTGCAGTGGGACAGATTGAAGCTACAACGTTGAATCTTATTTCCCCGACAATGCAATTAAAAAGATTGAAGCCACAACGGTGAATCTTACTTCCCTGGCATGCAATGGAGCAGATTAAAGCTACAACGGTGAATCTGGCTCCCCCGACATTGTAATTAAAAAGATTGAAGCCATAACAGTGAATCTTACTTTCCTGGCAGTGTACTGGAGCAGATTGAAGCTACAATTGTGAATCTTGTTTCCCCGACATTGCAATTAAAAAGATTGAAGCCACAATGGCGAATCTTACTTCCCTGGCGGTGCAGTGGAACAAATTTAAGCTACAACGGGGAATCTTACTTCCTAAACATTGTAATTAAAAATATTGAAGCTACAATGGCAAATCTTACTTCCTCGCATAGCGATGGAGCAATTTAAGCTTCTAGCGGTGCATCTTATTTTCCCGACATTTCGATTAAAAATATTGAAGCCACAACGGGGAATCTTACTTCTCTGGCGGTGCAGTAGAGCAGATCGAAGCTACATCGGTGAATTTGGCTCCCCCGACATTGCAATTAACAAGATTGAAGCCACAACGGCGAATCTTACTTCCCTGGCGGTGCAGTGGAACAGGTTGAAGCTACAATGGTGAATCTTATTTCCCCGACATTGCAAGTAAAAATATTGAGGCCACAGTGGCGAATCTTACTTCCCTGGCAGTGCAGTGGAACAAATTGAAGGTACAACGAGAAATCTTGCTCCACGACATTGTAATTAAAAAGATTGAAGCCACAACGGCGAATCTTACTTCCCTGGCGGTGCAGTGGAACAGATTGAAGCTACAACGGTGAATCTTATTTCCCTGACATTGCTATTAAAAAGATTGAAGCTACAACAGTGAACCTTGCTCCACGACATTGCAATTAAAAAGATTGAAACCACAATGGTGAATCTTACGTGCAGTGGAACAGATTGAAGCTACAACAGTAAATCTTGTTTCCCTGACATTGTAATTAAAAATATTGAAGCCACAATGGCGAATCTTACTTCTCTGGCGGTGCAATTGAACAGATTGAAGCTATAACGGCAAATCTTGCTCCACGACATTGTAATTAAAAATATTGAAGCCATAACGGTGAATCTTACTTCCCTGGCGGTGTTCTGGAGCAGATTGAAGCTACAATGGTGAATCTTGTTTCCCCGACATTGTAATTAAAAAGATTGAAGCCATAATGTCGAATCTTACTTCCCTGGCGGTGCAGTGGAACAAATTTAAGCTACAACGGCGAATCTTACTTCCTAAACATTGTAATTAAAAAGATTGAAGCTACAGTGGCAAATCTTACTTCCCCGGTAGCGCAGTGGAACAGATTCAAGCTACAACGGTGTATCTTATTTTCCCGACATTTCAGTTAAAAATATTGAAGCCACAACGACGAATCTTACTTCTCTAGCGGTGCAGTGGAGTAAATCAAAGCTACATCGGCGAATCTGGCTCCCCCGACATTACAATTAATAAGATTAAAGCCACAACGGTGAATCTTACTTCCCTGGGTGTGCAATAGAGCAGATTGAAGCTTCTAGCAGTTGTCTGGCTCCCCGACATTGCAATTAAAAGTTTGAAGCCTGGCAGAATCTTACTTCCCTAGCGGTGCGATGGAGCAGATTGAAGCTTAGCGGTGAATCGGCTCTCCGACATTGCAATTAAAAAGATTGAAGCCACAACGACAAATCTTACTTCCCTGGCGGTACAGTGGAACAGATTGAAGCTACAACGGTGAACCTTGTTTCCCCGACATTGCAATTAAAAAGATTCAAGCCACAATGATGAATCTTACTTCCCTGGCCGCGCAGTGGAACAAATTGAAACTACAACGGTGAATCTTGCTCCACGACATTACAATTAAAAAGATTGAAGCCACAACAGCGAATCTTACTTTCCTGGCGGTACAGTGGAGCAGAGTGAAGCTACAACGACAAATCTTGCTTCCCCGACATTGCAATTAAAAAGATTAAAACCACAACGGCAAATCTTAGTTCCCTAGCGGTGTAGAGGAGCAGATTGAAGCTACAACGGTGAATCTGGCTCCCCTGACATTGCAATTAAAAAGATTGGAGCCATAACGGCGAATCTTACTTCCCTGGTGGTGGAGTGGAACATATTAAAGCTACAACGGTGAATCTTATTTCCCTGACATTGCTATTAAAAAGATTGAAGCCACAATGGTGAATCTGGCGGTGCAGTGGAACATATTGAAGCTACAACAGCGAACCTTGCTCCACGACATTCCAATTAAAAAGATTAAAACCACAATGGTAAATCTTACTTCCCTAGTGGTGCAGTGGAGTAGATTGAAGCTACAACGGTGAATCTTGTTTCTCCCACATTGTAATTAAAAAGATTGAAACCACAATGGTGAATCTTACTTTCCTGGCGGAGCAGTGGAACAAATTGAAGCTACAACGGTAAATCTTACTTCCTAAACATTGTAATTAAAAATACTGAGGCTAGAACGGTGAATCTTACTTCCCTGACGGTGCAGTGGAACAGATTCAAGCTAGAACGGTGAATCTTATTTCCCCGACATTGCAATTAAAAATATTAAAGAACAGTGTCGAATCTTACTTCCCTAGCGATGCAGTGGAGCAGATCGAAGCTACAACGGCGAATCTGGCTCCCTCGATATTGAAATTAAAAAGATTGAAGCCAGAGCAGCGAATCTTACTTCCCTGGAGGTGAAGTGGAACAGATTGAAGCTATAATGGTGAATCTTGTTTCCCCGACATTGCAATTAAAAAGATTGAAACCACAATGGCGAATCTTACTTCCCTGGCTGTACAATGGAACAAATTGAAGGTACAACGGGGAATCTTACTCCCGACATTGCAATTAAAAGATTGAAGCATAGCGGCGAATCTTACTTCCTGGCGGTGCGATGGAATAGATTGAAGCTAAAAGCGAATCTTCTTTGCGCGACATTGCAATTAAAAGATTGAAGCCACAGCGGTGAATCTTACTTCCTGGCGGTGTAGTGGAGCATATTGAAGCTACAGCGATGAATCGGCTCCTCGACATTGCAATTAAAAATTTGAAGCTTCTGGCGGTGAATCTTACTTCCACGGCGATGCAGTAGAAACGGATGCAAGCTACAGCGATGAATCTGGCGCCAACATTGCAATTAAAAAGATTGAAGACAACTGTGAATCTTACTTCCCTTGCGGTCGATGAAGCGATTGAAGCTACAACGTTGAATCTTATTTGCCTGACATTGTAATTAAAAAGATTGAAGCCACAATGGCGAATCTTACTTCTCTGGCGGTGCAGTGGAACAGATTAAAGCTACAACAACAAATCTTGCTCCACGACATTGTAATTAAAAAGATTGAAGCCACAACGGTGAATCTTACTTCCCTAGCGGTGCAGTTGAGAAGATTGAAGCTACAATGGTGAATCTGGCTCTCCCGACATTGCAATTAAAAAGATTAAAGCCACAACGGTATATCTTACTTCCCTGGCGGTACAGTGGAACAGATTGAAGCTACAACGGTGAATCTTGTTTCCCCGACATTGCAATTAAAAAGATTAAAGCCACAAAGGCAAATCTTACTTCCCTCGCGGTGCAGTGGAACAAATTGAAGCTTCAACAGCGAATCTTGCTCACAATATTACAATTAAAAGATTGAAGCCTGGCGGCGAATCTTACTTCCTGTTGATGCAGTGGGCAGATTGAAGCTATAACGGTAAATATTGCCTCCCCGACATTGTAATTAAAAAGATTGAAGCCACAACAGTGAATCTTACTTCCCTGGCGGTGCAGTGGGACAGATTGAAGCTACAACGTTGAATCTTATTTCCCCGACATTGCAATTAAAAAGATTGAAGCCACAACGGTGAATCTTACTTCCCTGGCGTGCAATGGGCGATTGAAGCTTCTAGCGGTGAATCGGCCCCGACATTGCAATTAAAAAGATTGAAGCCACAAAGGTGAATCTTACTTCCCTGGCGGTGCAGTGGAACAGATTGAAGCTACAACGGTGAATCTTATTTCCCTGACATTGCTATTAAAAAAATTGAAGCCAAAATGGCGAATCTGGCTCCACGACATTGCAATTAAAAAGATTGAAGCCATAATGGTGAATCTTACTTCCCTGGCGGTGCAGTGGAGCAGATTGAAGCTACAACGGTGAATCTTATCTTCTCGATATTGCAATTAAAAAGATTGAAACCACAATGGTGAATCTTACTTCCCTGGCGGTGCAGTGGAATAAATTGAAGCTACAGCGACGAATCTTGCTTCCTAAACATTGTAATTAAAAAGATTGAAGCTACAACGACGAATCTTACTTCCTGGCAAAGACGATGGAGCAGATTGAAGCTTCTAGCGGCGAATCGGCTCTCCCGACATTGCAATTAAAAAGATTGAAGCCACAACGGCAAATCTTACTTCCCTGGCGGTACAGTGGAATAGATTGAAGCTACAACGGTGAATCTTCTTTCCCTGACATTGCAATTAAAAAGATTCAAGCCACAATGACGAATCTTACTTCCCTGGCAGTGCAGTGGAAAAAATTGAAGCTACAATGGTGAATCTTGCTCCACGACATTGCAATTAAAAAGATTTAAGCCACAACAGCGAATCTTACTTTCCTGGCGGTGCAGTGGAGCAGAGTGAAGCTACAACGACAAATCTTACTTCCCCGACATTGGAATTAAAAAGATTGAAGCCACAACGGCAAATCTTACTTCCCTAGCGGTGTAGGGGAGCAGATTGAAGCTACAACAGTGAATCTTACTTCCCTGACATTGCTATTAAAAAGATTGAAGCCACAATGGTAAATCTTACTTCTCTCGCGGTGCAGTGGAACATATTGAAGCTACAACAGCGAACCTTGCTCCACGACATTCCAATTAAAAAGATTGAAACCACAATGGTGAATCTTACATCCCTGGCGGTGCAGCGGAGTAGATTGAAGCTACAACGGTGAATCTTATTTCTCCCACATTGTAATTAAAAAGATTGAAACCACAATGGGGAATCTTACTTCCCTGGCGGTGCAGTGGAACAAATTGAAGCTACAACGGTAAATCTTGCTTCCTAAACATTGTAATTAAAAATACTGAGGCTACAACGGTGAATCTTACTTCCCTGACGGCGCAGTGGAACAGATTCAAGCTAGAACGGTGAATCTTATTTCCCCGACATTGCAATTAAAAATATTAAAGAACAGTGGCGAATCTTACTTCCCTAGCGATACAGTGGAGCAGATCGAAGCTACAACGGTGAATCTGGCTCCCTCGACATTGAAATTAAGAAGATTGAAGCCAGAGCAGCGAATCTTACTTCCCTGGAGGTGCAGTGGAATAGATTGAAGCTATAACGGTGAATCTTGTTTCCCGGACATTGCAATTAAAAAGATTGAAGCCACAATGACGAATCTTACTTCCCTGGCGGTGCAGTGGAACAAATTGAAGCTACAACGGCGAATCTTGCTCCACGACATTGTAATTAAAAAGATTGAAGGCACAACGGTGAATCTTACTTCCCTGGTAGTACAGTGGAACAAATTGCAGGTACAACGGGGAATCTTGCTCCACGACATTGCAATTAAAAAATTGAAGCCACAATGGCGAATCTTACTTCCACAGTAGTATCTTTGGAGCGATTGAAGCTTCAGCGATGAATCTGGCTCCTCGACATTGCAATTAAAAGTTTGAAGCCTGGCAGCGAATCTTACCTCCCTGGCGGTGCAGTGGAACAAATGCAAGCTACAACGATGAATCTGGCTACCCCAACATTGCAATTAAAAAGATTGAAGCCACAACTGTGAATCTTGCTTCCCTTGCGGTGCGATGGAAGCGATTGAAGCTTCTAGCGGTGAAACTTATTTCCCTGACATTGTAATTAAAAAGATTGAAGCCACAATGGCGAATCTTACTTCTCTGGCGGTGCAGTGGAACAGATTAAAGCTACAACGACAAATCTTACTCCACGACATTGTAATTAAAAAGATTGAAGCCACAACGGTGAATCTTACTTCCCTAGCGGTACAGTGGAGCAGATTGAAGCTACAACGGTGAATCTGGCTCTCCCGACATTGCAATTAAAAAGATTGAAGCCACAACGGTGAATCTTACTTCCCTGGCGGTACAGTGGAACAAATTGAAGCTACAACGGTGAATCTTGTTTCCCCGACATTGCAATTAAAAAGATTAAAGCCACAAAGGCAAATCTTACTTCCCTCGCGGTGCAGTGGAACAAATTGAAGCTACAACGACGAATCTTGCTCCATAATATTACAATTAAAAAGATTGAAGCCACAACGGTGAATCTTACTTCCCTGTTGGTACAGTAGAGCAGATTGAAGCTATAACGGTAAATATTGCCTCCCCGACATTGTAATTAAAAAGATTGAAGCCACAACAGCGAATCTTACTTCTCTGGTGGTGCAGTGGGACAGATTGAAGCTACAACGTTGAATCTTATTTCCCCGACATTGCAATTAAAAAGATTGAAGCCACAACGGTGAATCTTACTTCCCTGGCGTGGAATGGGCGATTGAAGCTACAGCGGTGAATCTGGCTCCCAGACATTGCAATTAAAAGATTGAAGCCTGGCAATGAATCTTACTTCCCTGGCGGTGCAGTGGAACAGATTGAAGCTACAACGGTGAATCTTATTTCCCTGACATTGCTATTAAAAAGATTGAAGCCATAATGGCGAATCTGGCTCCACGACATTGCAATTAAAAAGATTGAAACCACAATGGTGAATCTTACTTCCCTGGCGGTGCAGTGGAGCAGATTAAAGCTACAACGGTGAATCTTGTCTTCTCGACATTGCAATTAAAAAGATTGAAACAACAATGGTGAATCTTACTTCCCTGGCGGTGCAGTGGAACAAATTGAAGCTACAACGACGAATCTTGCTTCCTAAACATTGTAATTAAAAAGATTGAAGCTACAACGACGAATCTTACTTCCCTGGCAGCGCAGTGGAACAGATTCAAGCTACAACGGTGAATCTTATTTCCCCGACATTGCAATTAAAAAGATTGAAGCCGTAACGACGAATCTTACTTCCCTAGCAGCGCAGTGGAGCAGATTGAAGCGGTAACGGCAAATCTGGCTCCCCCGACATTGAAATGAAAAAGATTGAAGCCAGAACATCGAATCTTACTTCCCTGACGGTGTAGTGGAACAGATTGAAGTTACAACGGTGAATTTTGTTTCGTCGACATTGTAATTAAAAAGATTGAAGCCACAACAGTGAATCTTACTTCCCTGGCGGTACAGTGGAGCAGATTGAAACTACAACGGCAAATCTTGCTTCCCCGACATTGTAATTAAAAAGATAGAAGCCACAACAGCGAATCTTTCTTCCCTGGAGGTGTAGTGGAACAGATTGAAGCTACAACGCTGAATCTTGTTTCCCTGACATTGCAATTAAAATGATTGAAGCCACAACAACGAATCTTACTTCTCTGGCGGTGCAATGGAGCATATTAAAGCTACAACGATGAATCGTTTGGTGCTTGACATTGCAATTAAAAGATTGAAGCCTGGCTGTGAATCTTACTTCACCGGTAGTGCCTTTGAAGCTACAACGGTAAATCTTATTTCCCTGACATTGTAATTAAAAAGATTGAAGTCACAATGGCGAATCTTACTTCTCTGGCGGTGCAGTGGAACAGATTGAAGCTATAACGGTAAATCTTACTCCACGACATTGTAATTAAAAAGATTGAAGCCATAACGGTGAACCTTACTTCCCTGGCGGTGTACTGGAGCAGATTGAAGCTACAATTGTGAATCTTGTTTCCCCGACATTACAATTAAAAAGATTGAAGCCATAATGGCGAATCTTACTTCCCTGGCGGTGCAGTGGAATAAATTTAAGCTACAACGGTGAATCTTACTTCTTAAACATTGTAATTAAAAAGATTGAAGCTACAATGGCAAATCTTACTTCCTGGCGTGTGATGGAGCAATTCAAGCTTCTAGCGGTGCATCTTATTTTCCCCACATTTCAATTAAAAATATTGAAGCCACAACGACGAATCTTACTTCTCTGGCGGTGCAGTGGAGCAGATCGAAGCTACATCGGCGAATCTGGCTCCCCCGACATTACAATTAACAAGATTTAAGCCACAACGGTGAATCTTACTTCCTTGGCGGTGCAGTGAAACAGGTTGAAGCTACAACGGTGAATCTTATTTCCCCGATATTGCAATTAAAAATATTGAGGCCACAATGGCGAATCTTACTTCCCTGGCAGTGCAGTGGAACAAATTGAAGATACAACAGGGAATCTTGCTCCACGACATTGCAATTAAAAAGATTGAAGGCACAACGGCGAATCTTACTTCCCTGGCAGTATAGTAGAGCAGATTGAAGCTGTAACGATGAATCTGGCTCTCCCGACATTGCAATTAAAAAGTTTAAAGCCACAACGACGAATCTTACTTCCCTGGCGGTGCAGTGGAACAGATTCAAGCTACAACGGTGAATCTTATTTCCCTAACATTGCAATTAAAAAGTTTGAAGCCACAACGACGAATCTTACTTCTCTGGCGGTGCAGTGGAACAGATTAAAGCTACAACGGTGAATCTTATTTCCCTAACATTGCAATTAAAAAGATTAAAGCCAAAATGGCGAATCTTTAATTCTCTGGCGGTGCAGTGGAATAGATTGAAACTACAACAGCGAATCTTGCTCCACGACATTGCAATTAAAAAGATTAAACCCACAACGGTAAATCTTACTTCCCTGGCGGTGTAGTGGAGCATATTGAAGCTACAACAGTTAATCTTGTTTCCCCGACAATGCAATGAAAAAGATTGAAGCCACAATGGTAAATCTTACTTCCCTCGCGGTGCAGTGGAACAAATTGAAGCTACAACGGTGAATCTTGCTTCCTAAACATTGTAATTAAAAAGATTGAAGCTTCTAGCGGTGAATCTTACTTAGCGGTGTGCAGATGGAACAATTCAAGCTACAACGGTGAATCTTATTTTCGACATTGCAATTAAAAGATTGAAGCCACAACAACAAATCTTACTTCCCTAGCGGTGCGATCGATCGGATAAGCTACAGCGGCGAATCGGCTCCTCGACATTGCAATTAAAAATATTGAAGCCACAACGACAAATCTTACTTCCTGGCGGTGCGGTGGAGCAGGTTGAAGCTTCTAGCGGTGAATCTTGTTTCTCAGACATTGTAATTAAAAGATTGAAGCCACAATGGCGAATCTTACTTCCTGGCGGTCTTGATGGAACAAATTGAAGGTACAGCGGAAATCTTGCTCACGACATTGCAATTAAAAATTGAAGCCACAATGGCGAATCCTACTTTCTGGCGGTATAGTGGGCTGATTGAAGCTACAGCGATGAATCGGCTCCCCAGACATTGCAATTAAAAAGTTTGAAGTGACAGCGGCGAATCTTACTTCCCTAGCGATGCGATTGGAGCGATTCAAGCTACAGCGATGAATCTCATTTGCCCAGACATTGCAATTAAAAGATTGAAGCCTGGCTGTGAATCTTACTTCCTGGCGGTCGGTGGAGCAGATTGAAGCTACAACGGTGAATCTTATTTCCTAACATTGCAATTAAAAGATTGAAGCGACAATGGCGAATCTTACTTCTCTGGCGGTGTAGTGGAATAGATTGAAACTACAACAGCGAATCTTGCTCCACGATATTGCAATTAAAAAGATTAAACCCACAACAAATCTTACTTGCTGGCGGTGTAGTGGAGCATATTGAAGCTACAACAGTGAATCTTGTTTCCCCGACAATGCAATGAAAAAGATTGAAGCCACAATGGTAAATCTTACTTCCCTCGCGGTGCAGTGGAACAAATTGAAGCTACAACGGTGAATCTTGCTTCCTAAACATTGTAATTAAAAAGATTGAAGCTACAACGGTGAATCTTACTTCCCAACAAGTGATGGAATGTATTCAAGCTACAACGGTGAATCTTATTTTCCTGACATTGCAATTAAAAAGATTGAAGCCACAACAACAAATCTTACTTCCCTAGCGGTGCAGTAGATCAGATGAAAGCTACAACGGCGAATCTGGCTCCTCCGACATTGCAATTAAAAATATTGAAGCCACAACGACAAATCTTACTTCCCTGGCGGTGCAGTGGAACAGGTTGAAGCTACAACGGTGAATCTTGTTTCTCCGACATTGTAATTAAAAAGATTGAAGCCACAATGGCGAATCTTACTTCCCTGGCAGTGCAGTGGAACAAATTGAAGGTACAACGGGAAATCTTGCTCCACGACATTGCAATTAAAAAATTGAAGCCACAATGGCGAATCCTACTTTCCTGGCGGTATAGTGGAGCAGATTGAAGCTACAACGATGAATCTGGCTCCCCCGACATTGCAATTAAAAAGTTTGAAGTGACAACGGCGAATCTTACTTCCCTAGCGGTACAGTGGAACAGATTCAAGCTACAACGATGAATCTGGCTGCCCCGACATTGCAATTAAAAAGATTGAAGCCACAACTGTGAATCTTACTTCCCTGGCAGTGCAGTGGAACAGATTGAAGCTACAACGGTGAATCTTATTTCCCTAACATTGCAATTAAAAAGATTGAAGCGACAATGGCGAATCTTACTTCTCTGGCGGTGTAGTGGAATAGATTGAAGCTACAACAGCGAATCTTGCTCCACGATATTACAATTAAAAAGATTAAACCCACAGCGGCAAATCTTACTTGCCTGGCGGTGTAGTGGAGCATATTGAAGCTACAACAGTGAATCTTGTTTCCCCGACAATGCAATTAAAAAGATTGAAGCCACAATGGTGAATCTTACTTGCCTGGCGGTGCAGTGGAACAAATTGAAGCTACAATGGTGAATCTTGCTTCCTAAACATTGTAATTAAAAAGATTGAAGCTACAACGGCGAATCTTACTTCCTCAGCGGCGCAGTGGAACAGATTCAAGCTACAACGGTGAATCTTATTTTCCTGACATTGCAATTAAAAAGATTGAAGCCACAACAACAAATCTTACTTCCCTAACGGTGCAATGGATCAGATCGAAGCTACAACGGTGAATCTGGCTCCTCCGATATTGCAATTAAAAATATTGAAGCCACAACGGCGAATCTTACTTCCCTGGCGGTGCAGTGGAACAGGTTGAAGCTACAACGGTGAATCTTGTTTCTCCGACATTACAATTAAAAAGATTGAAGCCACAATGGTGAATCTTACTTCCCTGGCAGTGCAGTGGAACAAATTGAAGGTACAACGGGGAATCTTGCTCCATGACATTGCAATTAAAAAATTGAAGCCACAATGGCGAATCTTACTTCCCTGGCGGTATAGTGGAGCAGATTGAAGCTACAACGATGAATCTGGCTCCCCTGATAATGCAATTAAAAAGTTTGAAGCCACAACGGTGAATCTTACTTCCCTAGCGGTGCAGTGGAACAGATTCAAGCTACAACGATGAATCTGGCTGCCCTGACATTGCAATTAAAAAGATTGAAGCCACAACTGTGAATCTTACTTCCCTGGCAGTGCAGTGGAATAGATTGAAGCTACAACGGTGAATCTTGTTTCCCTGACATTGTAATTAAAAAGATTGAAGCCACAATGGCGAATCTTACTTCTCTGGCGGTGCAGTGGAACAGATTGAAGCTACAACGGCAAATCTTGCTGCACGACATTGTAATTAAAAAGATTGAAGCCACTACGGTGAATCTTACTTCCCTAGCGGTGCAGTGGAGCAGATTGAAGCTACAACGGCAAATCTGGCTCTCCCGACATTGCAATTAAAAAGATTGAAGCCACAACGGCGAATCTTACTTCCCTGGCGGTACAGTGGAACAGATTGAAGCTACAATGGTGAATCTTGTTTCCCCGACATTTCAATTAAAAAGATTAAAGCCACAATGGCAAATCTTACTTCCCTGGCGGTGCAGTGGAGCAAATTGAAGCGAAAACGGTGAATCTTGCTCCACAATATTACAATTAAAAAGATTGATGCCACAACAGTGAATCTTACTTCCCTGTTGGTACAGTGGAGCAGATTGAAGCTATAACGGTAAATCTTGCCTCCCCGACATTGTAATTAAAAAGATTAAAGCCACAACAGCGAATCTTACTTCCCTGGTGGTGCAGTGGAATAGATTGAAGCTACAACGTTGAATCTTGTTTCCCCGACATTGCAATTAAAAAGATTGAAGCCACAACAGCAAATCCTACTTCCCTGGCGTGCAATGGAGCAGATTGAAGCTACAACGGTGAATCTGGCTCCCCCAACATTGCAATTAAAAAGATTGAAGCCATAACGGCGAATCTTACTTCCCTGGCGGTGCAGTGGAACTGATTGAAGCTACAACGGTAAATCTTATTTCCCTGACATTGCTATTAAAAAGATTGAAGCCACAATGGCGAATCTTACTTCTTTAGAGATGCAGTGGAACAGATTGAAGCTACAAAAGTGAATCTTGCTCCATGACATTGTAATTAAAAAGATTGAAACCACAATGGTGAATCTTACTTCCCTGGCGGTGCAGTGGAGCAGATTGAAGCTAAAACGGTGAATCTTATTTTCTCGACATTGAAATTAAAAAGATTGAAACCACAATGGTGAATCTTACTTCCCTGGCAGTGCAGTGAAACAAATTGAAGCTACAACGGCAAATCTCACTTTCTAAACATTGTAATTAAAAAGATTGAAGCTACAACGGTGAATCTTACTTCCCTGGCAGCGAAGTGGAACAGATTCAAGCTACAACGGTGAATCTTATTTCCCCGACATTGCAATTAAAAAGATTGAAGCCACAACGGCGAATCTTACTTCCCTAGCGGTGCAGTGGAGCAGATTGAAGCTACAACGGTGAATCTGGCTCCCCCGACAATGAAATGAAAAAGATTGAAGCCAGAACAGCGAATCTTACTTCCCTGGCGGCGCAGTGGAATAGATTGGAGCTACAACGGTGAATTTTGTTTCGCCGACATTGCAATTAAAAAGATTGAAGCCACAATGACAAATCTTACTTCCTTGGCGGTGCAGTGGAACAAATTGAAGCTACAATGGCCAATTTTGCTCCACGACATTGCAATTAAAAAGATTGAAGCCACAACGGTGAATCTTACTTCCCTGGCGGTACAGTGGAGCAGATTGAAGCTACAACGGCAAATCTTGCTTGCCCGACATTGTAATTAAAAAGATAGAAACCACAATAGCGAATCTTAGTTCCCTGGAGGTATAGTGGAATAGATTGAAGCTACAACGCTGAATCTTGTTTCCCTTACATTGCAATTAAAATGATTGAAGCCACAACAGCGAATCTTACTTCCCTGGCAGTGCAATGGAGCATATTAAAGCTAGAACGATGAATCTGGCTGCCCCGACATTGCAATTAAAAAGATTGAAGCCACAACTGTGAATCTTACTTCCCTGGTAGTGCAGTGGAACAGATTGAAGCTACAACGGTGAATCTTGTTTCTCTGACATTGTAATTAAAAAGATTGAAGCCACAATGGCGAATCTTACTTCTCTGGCGGTGCAGTGGAACAGATTGAAGCTATAACGGTAAATCTTGCTCCACGACATTGTAATTAAAAAGATTGAAGCCATAACGGTGAATCTTACTTCCCTGGCGATGTACTGGAGCAGATTGAAGCTACAACAGCGAATCTGGCTTCCCAGACATTGCAATTAAAAAGATTGAAGTCACAACGGTGAATCTTACTTCCTTGGCAGTGTAGTGGAATAGATTGAAGCTACAACGGTGAATCTTGTTTCCCCGAAATTGCAATTAAAAAGATTGAAGCCATAACGGTGAATCTGGCTCCCCCGACATTGCAATTAAAAAGATTGAAGCCACAACGATGAATCTTACTTCCCTGACGGTGCAGTGGAACAGATTGAAGCTACAATGGTGAATCTTGTTTCCCTGACATTGCAATTAAAAAGATTAAAGCCACAATGGTGAAAATTACTTCTCTGGCAGTGCAGTGGAACAGATTGAAGCTACAACGGTGAATCTTGCTCCATGACATTGCAATTAAAAATATTGAAGCCACAACGGGGAATCTTACTTCACTGGCGGTGTAGTGGAGTAGATTGAAGCTACAACGGTGAATCTGGCTTCCCCGACATTGCAATTAAAAAGATTGAAACCACAATGGTGAATCTTACTTCCTTGGCAGTGCAGTAGAACAGATTGAAGCTACAACGGTGAATCTTGCTTCCCAGACATTGCAATTAAAAAGTTTAAAGCCACAACGGTGAATCTTACTTCCCTGGCGGTGCAGTGGAACAAATTGAAGCTATAACGATGAATCTTGCTTGCCTGACATTGCAGTTAATTAGATTGAAGATAGCAAATCTTATTTCCCTGAAGTTGCAGTGGAATAGATTAAAGCTATAAATTACCGATCTTATCTCTCTGAAGTTGTAGTAGAGCAGATCGTATCAGGTCTTATCCTCCTGAAGTTGCAGTGGGGTAGACTGAAGATAGCGAGTCTTATCTCCCTGAAGTTGCAGTGAAGCAGACTGAAGCTACAAATCCTATCTCCCTGAAGTTGCAGTGGTGCGGATTAGAACGATGAATCATATTCCTCTGAAGTTCCAGTAGGTCGAATTAGATCTTATCATATCAAACCTTATCTCCCTGAAGTCGTAGTGGAGCAGGTTGAATATACAAATCTTATCTCCTTGAAGTTGCAGTGGAGCAAACTAAAACCACCAATCTCGTCCCCTTAAAGTTAGAACAGAGTCGATTGAAGCCATTAGTCGTATCTAAAGGTGCAATAGAATGGATCGAAGCAATAAGACACGGTGGACTGGAAGGAGGCTACTTGAAGAAGAGAAGCACCCAAAGAAGTCAAGACTAGGCAAGGCCGGGCCCATACTAGCAGGACAAACCAAAAAAAATAAAAATTACAGTCCATTACAAATAATGATGGCCCAACTGGCCCAAAAAAATCAAGCCCAATAAGCCCACAACCTAAACTGGTTTCAGTAAAGAAACCAGAACCCTAACCCTAAAGCGCCGTTTCCCCCTACTGCCCATGTTCCTCAGCAGCACGTTCGACGCCCGAGGCAGCCTCTATGCGCCTGACACCTCTCTGCCATCACCTGCAAAAAGCAAACAACAAGCATGAAAGAAGAGAGAAACAGTAAAAAAATAACATGAAATGTAAATCGACTATAAAAGCCCCAAAATAATGTATTTTTTGGGGACACCGATTCTAAATAAAAAACAAAGAGATCGAACCAGATTCAAAAAAAATCAAGGTGCTTTATTCGATTTGTTTATTTATTTATTTAATTTTTATTTCAAAATAAATGGATAAATATATAAATAACTAAAAGAAATTTTACCTTCAACGCCGCGGATGGAGGGTCTCTCCTGTCTTGAGGGTGGCTGGGTCACTAGACTCGCCGCAAACCCACCAGCGGTGACGAAGAGCCGAAAGGCCCCTTTATTTTTCTCTTTCTTTTTTTCGGTTTTTTAGGTCTGGAGTTTTTTTGACAATTCAAACCCCAAATCGGTGCTTTGCTAAAAAAAAGGAGCGAAAAGAAAGTTTTTTAGCTTTCTGGCCACCGTGCACGATGGTGCCGTCGCCAGTGGCCGGTGGTTGTCGCAACGGCCGTCAGCCGGAACCTTGGGCCGAAAGGGAGAATTTTGAAGAGAGGGGAGTGTTTTTTCAGTTATTTTAAAAGAGTAGAGAAATGAGATTTTTTGGAAATAAATTTGGCCTAAATAGCCTATTGATATGGTGCCGTTTTGGGCAAGTGCTCCAGGCGCCAAAACGATGCTGTTTTGGCTTCCCCAACCCGCGCGCGACCCGACCCGCCAGGGGATCCGCACGTTTTTGACTTTTGGGTTATTTACCCTTTGAGTCCTTTCTCATTTTTATTTGTTTGCAATCGATTTTTTTTATCTTTTAATTTTACCGCATAACTTTAATCCTGTTTCATTTTAGTCCTACGCAAAGTGATGCGTTTTGGAGGGCGAGATATTTACTATTTCAGTCCCGCCATTTCATTCGCGTAGTGTAATTCGGTCCTTTGCCTTATTTTATTTCTGATTTATCCCCTGAGATTTTGTTTTATTTTCAATTTAGTCCTGTCATTGTTATTTTTATTATTATTAAACAAATTTATTATTATTATTATTATTATTATTATTATTATTATTATTATTATTATTATTATCATCATCATCTTAGTTTTATTGTTACTTTATTGCCGTTAACTTTACTATAAAAATGTTATTAATGTTATTACTATTTTTTATTATTAATATTATTTCTATTATTGTTATAATTACCATTAATTTCGTATCATTCTTATTATTATTATTATTATTATTATTATTATATTTCTATTTATATTTACGTATTTAAGTTTAAAGATATTTTGGTTTTATCATTTATTATTATTATTTTACTTATATCTTGTTATAACGTATAAATTTTAGATTAATTTACTATTATGCTATTAATAATATTATTATGATTTATTTACTTATACTTTTTATTCCAAACATTATTATTGCTACCTTTATTATTATTTTTAGTTGTCTTATACATAATTTGTTTATGTGTTTGTTCACTATCGTTTTTAACCTAGTTTTGGTTTCTATTTGTTCTCGTATCTTTTATTTATTCATTTTACTTTCGCTTTTGATTAGTACCATTCGTATTATCACAGTTATCATTTTATGTATATTAGCACCTCGTGTTTCATTTCTACTATTTTGAGTTAGATTAATTCATCACAACGCATAAGTTTCGACTTTCAAATAAGCAAAATTTCATGTTCAGATTCGAGAGAAATCGTACCCTAACTTACTGGGTTTCGATTTTCCTCTACGAGTCTAAAGGACCAATCATTTTAAATCAAAGCACAAGTTAAATAAAAAACTTATCCCCGGGAGTTCAAAAGTGTCGTGTTCTAACTCACTGGATGTGACATTTTGTTATCTCAAGGTAAAAATTTCTAAAAATGCAAAGGTAATATTCTGCATGTAGAATTTTGAGAAATCGAGTCCTAACTTACTGGGTTCCGATTTTTTATTTGACCCAAGTGACCGAATATCCTTTTAAAACTAAAATAAATGTTTTAAATAAAGAAAATAAAGGCGAGCTTACTCTAAAAAATACGAGGTGTTGTGTCCTAACTTACGGGATGTGACAATTGGTTTCTTCGAGATAAGGAGGCGTTTTATGTACTACAATTTATTCAATTTTAATTAAATGATATTAATAAGAAAGGATTGTATTTTAAAATCTTTTCGAGTTTTCAACTTTTGACATTAAGACACTAATTAATCAACTAGGTACCAATTTTTGGGCGTTACGGGGTGCTAATCCTTCCTCGTATGTAACCGACTCCCGAACCCATTTTTCTAAATTTTGTGGACCAAAATCATTGTTTTAATAAAATTAAATTTTTTATTAAAAACAACCACTTTTCGAGGTGACCTGATCACACCTCATCAAAAAGGATCGGTGGCGACTTCCATTTTCGTTTTCATTTTCAAAATCCAAGTTAACCTCGTTTTTATCGAAAAAAATGGTGTAAAAAAGGAACAGACAATTATTCAAAACATGAAAAATAATAAAAATAAGAAAAATACATGAAACAAGTAAGTATGGAGGAAAACAAATCCATACCAAATGCTCTTCTTGATTTTTCCCTTCTTTCGCACTTTTCAGAAACGTTCTTGTAATTTCTATTGATGATTCCATAATTGCTGAATATGATAATGTTTATATATAATGGTATAACTTTGCCATATCATGTACATGTTGTCACTAAAGGACGTCCCCCTTCCTTTTGGTGCAGTGTCTGTGTTGGTGTGGAGTCTGTCAAATTGGACTGGTTTTGTGTGTATCGTTTTATGGTCTAGTTGTTTGCTATTAATCGTGTTTTGCTTTAGTGATTGGTTTGTGTTCTAGTGTTTTACCATTGTTTGAATTTTGGTCTTGATAGGCGTGGGCTGGTTGGAGTTATTGGTTACTGGTCTTCAAGGTTGTAGCTATTTTTGGTTTTTAAAAAATTGCTTTTTTAGTTTTCCAAAAGAAAAAAAAGAACATAGCCAACAATACATCAGTAGCAAACAAATGACTCAAGTTAAAAAGCAAATGATTCATTAATATAAGGTAAAGAGAAAATAACCATTGTGACTGTCTTAGTACCACCGTTTTTGTTTGTTCCTATTAAAGGGTGAAGAGTTGAGACACGACAGAAACATTTTTGCAATAATTATGGAGATGGAGATTGAGTTCATGTTGCTTCTAATTGATATTTAAAATAAGTAATATTCCTCATTTCTACCCTCAAGCTATAAGATATATTCAGCAGATGATAAGTGGAAGCTAAGTTGAAAACACAATTTTCTTTTGCAAAACAAGAAAATGGTAACTACTAGAGTTACTGTTATTAATAAGTTAAAATAATCAATTGTTAAATGTTGGATTGCAACTGTACAATTTAGAAAGGTTTTACAATACAAGAATACAATGACTATATGATCTTCTTTCCTTAAAATTCTACTGTTTCTATTATTGTGAAATAATTTTATGATTTTTTAAAAATGGCTTCAATATTTTCATATGCTTAGTATTTCATGCAGTGGCAAACTGATCCTATGAAGCTGTGAGCTCATTTGACGTTGTGAGCTCAATCAAGTTTGCGAGCTCTATATTTGCAAGCGCACCTAAAGCTACGAGCTTAACAAAAAGTGCAAGCTCAATTGAAGCTGAGAGCTCAATGATAACACTCTAGAATAACATATTTTTATGTATTAATTATGTATTTATTCTGAGTATGATCCTGCTAATTTGAGCTATTTATGATCTTTTATCTCATAGGGACTAAATTTGAGGCAAAAGCAAAATTAAGGGCCAAAAGCGTGAATTTAGAGATAAAATAGGTCAATGTGCGACACAAGGAAAACTTGGTGCCAAAAGTGCAAGCATGGAGGACACAAGGGTTGAAATGCAAAAAGAAGAGATTTTATTCTATTAAACTCTATTTTAATTATATTAGGATAATTAATATTGAGATAATTATTAAGGATTATTTTTAGGATTTTATTTTATTTATCTTCAATTAAATGTATTTATTTTTTAGGAATTTAAGTAGGATTAGAATATCTCCCTAGCACTATAAATAGGGGGTGAAGTGACTCAAAAAAGAATCCATCTTTTTCTGTAAACACTCTCTCCCCAAAAGTTTAGGCTTTTGTTCTTCTCATATTTCCTTCTAATAAAATCTCCATTTTTATTATATTTATTTTCTTTTCCACCACAACCATGAGCCACTAAACCCATCTAGCCGAAAGTTGTCGATAAATCCCCAAAAGGGTTCATGAGGCTTAGAATTCGTACTTAGCCTTCTCAACGAGTATTCCTCGTTTCTCCGCACTACGGGGCTGACGCTTCCGTCCATGTCCCTTAAGAAGTAAGCTTTTCAACGTATGCAAATGTAGTCGCTTTGTATGTTTTGGGAAGGTTGCACAGCCGGTTCGTTAGCTTACTGCGTCAGAGGTTGGCAAGCCCAAGAGACAAAATGGCGTCGGATTCGCCATTGAGAAGTGTTGATCTAGCATAAGACGATCCACAGAAGCGATTGTTGGCTAGAGTCAGGTTCCACCAAATCGTAAGTCTAAATCCTTGGAGCTTGTGGTCGTAGGCGTCCTCTTCCACTATAACTGGCTTATTCGATTTGGGAAGGATCATCTAAAAGCTGAGGATTGAACCTAAGGCGGAACGAGACAACTGGAGGCTGGAATCTCTCATAAGAATTTCCTTTCTCTTAACTCTATTTTTAATTTCTCGAATTTTTGATTCAATATTCCTAATTCTGTTTTTATTTTATTTTTCATTTCCAGATCCAAACATTTAATTCTGTTATTTTTAATTTTTTCCAAGAATGCACATTTTCTTAGGTAAGATTCTGCCAAGATTTCACGGAACAAGATATTGTGCAAATCCAGTCCCTGAGGATTTGACCCTACTTCCCTGTTACTATTCTTTTTCATTATTTATTAGGGATAGGATACTTTTGGTGCTTTCAATGACCGCATCAAATTTTGGTGTTATTTCCGGGGACTGGCAACGTACTAATCTTATTTTTTATTTCTTATGACCAGATCTGCTCCAGGTACTCTTGCGTTCGATTCAGAAATTGATAAGACTGCTAGAGCCAATCGCAAGGAGACAAAGTTACGAAAAAAGAAGTCAGCGGTGGTTGGAACTCAAAGTAACCCACTACCAGAAATCAAAGTCGACGACGAAGCTGAGTCTAGGGTTAACGAAAACCCTACTCGAACATTTGAAATCGAAAAAGTAGAAGTCGACTCACCAGAAGAAGTACTTAATGCTAGGGTTAACGAAAACCCGAATCTAGCACACCAACCAATGGCTCAAATGATTCGGCAACTGACTGAAGCTCCGACAGAACAACCGCTATTGTGCATCGTGTATCCCACTGTAGATACTGATTTTGAGTTGAAGTCAGGTTTAATCCAGTTACAGCTAACTTTTCATGGGTTGCAAATTGAAAATCCCCACAAGCATCTGAAAGAGTTTCATATGGTTTGTCTTAGCATGAAACCTCAGGGGGTAACTGAGGATTAGATTAAATTGCGTGCTTGCCCTTTCTCCCTAGCAGATTCTGCTAAGGAATGATTATTTTATTTACCCTCTGGATCTATTATAACTTGGGCTGATCTATATCGTTTTTTTTCTGAACAGGTTTTTTCCAGCGTCTCAAGTAGCTGAGCTAAGAAGAGAGATCGTTAGAATAAGACAAAAAGAAGCTGAGTCCCTTTACGATTATTGGGAGCGGTTTAAGAAGTTGTGTGCAAGCTGCCTACAACATGGTATAACGGAGCAATCTCTCCAATATTTTTACGAAGGTTTGAAGCCCATGGAGATGAATATGGTAGACACTGCTAGTGGAGGAGCATTGGTCAACATGACTCCCCAACAAGTGAGAGACTTGATCTCCACGGTGGCTGCAAATTCTTAACATTCCGAGCCAATACTGAACCCCCAAAAGGGTTCACCAGCTAAGTAATTCAACCTTAGAGGATAAGGTTGATAGAATTACTAATATGATGAACTCTTTTATTGCAGAAAAAGCGAAGACAGCTCGGTTATGCGGAATATGTGCTACAACTAATCATGCAACTGGTACACATCCCAGTTTGTATGATGATACCATGGCCTATCTGGATGCTGTGGGAAATTTCCCTAGGCCGCCACAAAGGCAATACGACCTCTACGCTAATACCTACAACCTAGGGTAGAGGGACCATCCTAACTTAAGTTATGGGGCCAATCCACAAAATAACCAGCCATACCAAAATTAGTTTTCGTAACAACCGCAAGGTTCAGGTAATTTTCTAAAAACCATGGTCAATAAGTTAGCAGCTAATGTTCTTGATTTTCAACAGCAAACTCTTAATTTCCAAAAAGAGACTAAGGATTTTCAACAGAAAATCGAGGCGTCCATCAGAGAGTTAACCACATCGATCGAGAAATTGACCTCTCAAGGGAAGCTACCGTCACAAATAGAACCAAACCCTAGACAAAATGCAAATGCAGTGACGTTGCGAAGTAGAAAGTTACTAGAACCGATTCCTGACAAGAGTCTTGGCAAAGAAATTTCCTAGAAAAAACTCGAGAAAAACGAACAGGTCCGATCGAAGCCTCTATTGCCTAAAATTCAACCTCCATTTCCAGAATGATTCAACCAGTGTCGAAGAGGGAAAGAGGACAAGGAAATCCTCGAAACATTTAAGAATGTCGAGATCAACATTTTGCTGTTGGACGCCATCAAGTAAATACCGCAGTATGCTAAATTTCTTAAAGAGCTTTACACCAACAAGCGAGAATTAACACGCAATGAAATGGTGAATGTTGAAGAGAATGTATCCGCAGTGTTACAGCGGAAAATGTCGGTAAAATGCAAGGATAGGGGCATGTTTGCAATACCATGCAAAATATGCCAGCTGGGAATTAAGAAGGCTATGTGTGATCTAGGGGCTTCTATAAATGTAATGCCGTATTCTATTTATGAATCATTTAGCGCGGGTTTTTTGACAAAAACAGGTGTTATCATTCAATTAGCGGACAGGTCTGTTGTGCATCCAGAAAGAGTCCTTGAGGATGTTCTGGTAAAAGTTAACGAGCTTATTTTCCCTATAGATTTTTATGTGATCAAAATGGAGGAGGATAGCACTCCTGGATCTTCAGATCTCCTGCTGGGTCGAACGGTCCTTAGTACAACTAGTACTAAAATCGACGTTCGAAGTGTAACTCTCATGATGGAGTTTGATAGGGAGATTGTAAAGTTTAATGTCTACAACGCCATTAGCCATCTAAGTGAAATCTTGAGCGTAAATCGTATCGACATAATTGACTCTTTGGTGGAAGAGAATTTTGAGTCAATTTATGGAGATAATTCTGAACTTGATGAATTTGAATTTGTTAATGAGTTATTATCTCCAAATACTAAACTGTTACCTTCATTATCTGAGCACCGAGTTGGAGTTAGAACCCGCAGGACAGGCAAGGAAATTAGACATCCAAGAGTTAGAAGAAATTCACAATGATGCCTACGAGAATGCTCACATTTATAAAGACAAGACAAAGTTGTTTGACGATAAGAGAATACCTCAGAAGCATTTTTCGGTAGGACAAAAAGTTTTACTTTATAACTCCGTGTTAAAGTTATTCCCAGGTAAGCTTCGATCACGATGGCAAGGACCTTTTATTGTTACTAAAGTGTTCACACATGGAGCGATTGAAATAGAGAGTGAAGAATCTAGAAAGCGGTTCGTAGTCAATGGCCAACGGTTGAAGCCGTTTTATGAGAATTTTCAAGCCCATACGGTTGAGAAAATCCATTTAGAACCACCATAGAACCAATAACGGTGTCGAGCTAACGACGTTAAACAAAGGCTTGTTGGGAGGCAGCCCAATTATTATTATTATTATTATTTTCTTTACTTTATTTATTACTTTATTTTATTTTATTATTTATTACTTATTTAGATATTAATAAATTCTTCTTCTTTTACTTAGATAAAACAGAGTGAAAATGCGAAAAAAATTGTTAAGCAACGCTTAGAGCGCATTGAGGCCCGACTTGAAACCTTTGACCAGCAACTAACCGAGCTCATTGCCAACATATACAATCGACAGTAACAACACGAGGAGTTTTTCTAAACTTTCTACCTATTTATTTCTTTTCGTCCACATTAAGGACAATGTGCTTTAAGTAATGGGGAGGTACTCTTTGTTATTACTATCATTTTCTGCTGTGATTATTTTTGGCTAGTGTTGCTACTTGAGGCTACATTTTGTCCATATTTGTTTTTTTTAGAACCTCCTGTCTCTTTTCATGCCCAAGATTTTTACCAAGAATTGCCTACTGTTTGACCTACAAGCATGATTCTTGTTTTCTGAGGAAATTACGGATTTTCATAATTGATGTCATCTCCACCGTTTTATTCTTATTAGGCTAAAATAATTGTGATTCATAGAGTTAACTTTATCTTGCTTTTCGTAAAATTGATCAAGTTTAGTACAAAGTGGACACTTAATATGTTTGCATGCTAAAATATGTTGATGACTATTAAGGTAATTACTGAAACTTATTTTTGACACTTGATTTTTTTTCTCTAAAGTTCTCATAAAAAAATATTATTAAAATGTCGTTTAATGTTTCCCTGGTTATGAGTGCAGCTTAAAAACGTGACTGACTGAGTAACCGGGGTAGGGTGCTTGGGTTGTCATCCTATTTCGCGTCTAAAGGTTGTGTGACGTGTTAGGTAAAACTCCGCTAGCCGGAATTAATTTCTAAGAACATGTTGTGCTGAGTAACCGGGGTGGGGTGCATGGCTATCATCTCTCTTCGTGTCAAAAGGTTCGATATGTTCTTAAGAAAACATTATAATCAATTAGGAGTCTGCTGGGTTGAATAACTGGGGTGGGGTGCTTGGCTGTCATCTCTTTTTGCGTCAAAAGGTTCATTATATTCCTAAAGCATAAAAATATAAATAATAAATAATTAAAAATCAAAATAATTAAAAGACAAAAAAAGATAAAAAATATAATTTGGGTACTAAAGGAGGAAACAAATAGGGTGTCTTGGTAGGTTTGGTAATTTACCTACTTTTTATTAAATAATTCAAGTCGATTCTAATTTTTGTGTGTATTAATTGGAAAACTTTTTTTGTTTTACTTAAAGCAAGCTTAGGGTTCTCTTTATTTTTCATATGCACTTTTCACTGATTTTTATAAAACTTTGGAGTTGTATTTCTTTTATGGTAGAATCTAACTTTCACAGCAGATAGGAACCATACTTGAGGGCAAGCATGGGCTAAGTAGGGGGAATTTGATAACACTCTAGAATAACGTATTTTTATGTATTAATTATGTATTTATTCTGAGTATGATCCTTCTAATTTGAGCTATTCATGATCTTTTATCTCATAGGGACTAAATTTGAAGCAAAAGCAAAATTAAGGGCCAAAAGCGTGAATTTAGAGATAAAATGGGCCAATATGCGACACAAGGAAAAGTTGGTGCCAAAAGTGTAAGTATGGAGGACACAAGGTTGAAGTGCAAAAACAAGAGATTTTATTCTATTAAACTCTATTTTAATTATATTAGGATAATTAATATTGAGATAATTATTAGGGATTATTTTTAGGATTTTATTTTATTTATCTTTATTTATCTTCAATTAAATGTATTTATCTTTTAGGAATTTAAGTAGGATTAGACTATCTCCCCTAGCACTATAAATAGGGGGTGAAGTGACTCAAAAAAGAATCCATCTTTTTCTGTAAACACTCTCTCCCCAAAAGTTTAGGCTTTTGTTCTTCTCATATTTCCTTCTAATAAAATCTTCACTTTATTATATTTATTTTCTTTTCCACCACAACCATGAGCCACTAAACCCATCTAGCCGAAAGTTTTCGATAAATCCCCAAAAGGGTTCATGAGGCTTAGAATCCGTACTTAGCCTTCTCAATGAGTATTCATCGTTTCTCCACACTACGGGGTTGACGCTTTCGTCCATGTCTCTTAAGAAGTAAGCTTTTTAACGTATGCAAAGGCAGCCGCTTTGTATGTTTTGGGAAGGTTGCACAGTCGGTTCGTTAGCTTACTGCGTCAGAGGTTGGCGAGCCCAAGAGAAAAAATGGCGTGGGATTCGCCATTGAGAAGGATTGATCTAGCATAAGACGATCCCACAGAAGTGATTGTTGGCTAGAGTCAGGTTCCACCAAATCGTAAGTCTAAATCGTTGGAGCTGGTGGTTGTAGGCATCCTCTTCCACTATAACTGACTTATTTGATTTTCTTTAGGATCATCTAAAAGTCGAGGATTGAACCCAAGGCGAAACGAGACAACTGGAGGCTGGAATCTCTCATAAGAATTTCCTTTCTCTCAACTCTATTTTTAATTTCTAGAATTTTCGATTCAATTTTCTTAATTTTGTTTTTATTTTATTTTTCATTTCTAGATCCAAACCTTTAATTCTGTTATTTTTAATTTTTTCCAGGCACGCAGGTTTTCTTGGGCAAGATTCTGTTGGGATTTCACGGAACAAGATATTATGCAAATCCAGTCCCTGAGGATTTGACCCTACTTCCCTTTTACTATTCTTTTTCATTATTTATTAGGGATGGGATATTTTTGGTGCTTTCAACGACCGCATCACTCAACCTAGTTACGAGCTCATCAAAGTGTGAGCTATTAAAGTTTTTGGTTAACCACTAGTTGTGATGTTGGTAGGGTTTACATATACTGAAATAGATGTTTTGTATTTAGTCTGCTTACTTAAGATTACTTGTTAGATAAGTAGAGTTAGTATTGATTTGATGTTTATTAGGTACTAGCTTTACCTAACCAGTTTATGTATAAGTTTCATCTTTGTATTTTTAAGATGTATTAGTGGGGTTTGTGGAATCATCTGTAACTACTACACCTGTGTATATTGTATTACATGTGTAAAGAAAATGATGATGAGAATTTTTTATAGTAGTTCATCAAAAATTTACTAAGTATTTTTCCTTGTTTTCTCTGTATTTATTCTCTCAACTTCTCTAAACCCCAATAATTAGTATCACAGCCTTAGTCTTTGGGGACCTTGTAATTATTTTTTATTGTTGAAAAAAGAATGCCGATTGTATCTTATTCATATTGCAATGTCATCTCGGAGTTCTACACCACCTCTACCTCCTATCATTGCTGGAGAAAGCTACCGTATTTGGGTAGTGAAGATGAAGACATATTTTCGAGCGTATGATTTGTGGGAATTTGTTGATTTAGATAGAGAACCATTACTGTTTCGAGCTAATCCATTGATAACTCAAATTAGACAGTACAACGATGAAGCTGCTAAAAATTATAAGGCTTTGTCTTGCCTTCAAAATAGTTGTCTAATGTTATTTTCACAAGAATTATGGCTTGTGAAACTCCCAAACAAGCCTGGGATAAGTTGAAGGAGGAGTTCTAGAGGATTGAGAAGGCAATGCATCAAAAACTATTGAATTTGAGGAGAGACTTTAAGAACCTGAAGATGAAAGAAACTGAAACTATCAAGCAATATGCAGACAGGATCATGTCCATTGTCAACAACATAAGGTTGCTTGGTGATCAGTTTAGTGATCAAAGGGTTGTAGAAAAAGTCATCACAATATTGCTAGAGAAGCAAGAGTCTAAGATCTCATCCTTGGAGGACTCGAGAGATTTGACAACAAAAGAAAAAATATCCAGCATGCTCGAATTACAAAAACTATAAGAAATTTGGCCATGATTTTATAATTTGTAAAAACAAAGTGCAGTAACAACAATAGCCTACTCAGGCTCAAGTTGCTGAAGAAAATCAAGCTCATGAGGAGCTCGCATTCCCTACTTCATGCTTAGCAGTCAACAATCAAGACAAGAAAAATTGGTTGATTGACTGTGGTTGTACAAACCATATGGTTTCTAATGAAAGTATGTTCAAAGAGATTCGCAGATCCTTCAATTCGAGAATTAGAGTTGGAAATGGCAAAATCATTGAAACCAAGGGAAAAGAATATGTTCAGGTTAGCACTCCTGTAGGTACAAAAGTTATTATTGATGTTCTTTTTGTACCTGATATAGATCAGAACTTGCTCAGTGTTGGTCAGCATGTTGAGAAGAATTATTCTGTTATTTTTGAAAAGAATAAGTGTATTGTATCTGGTTCAACTGGTCATGAGCTTATGTTAGTGAAAATGAGTGACAAGAGCTTTGCTAAAAACTAGAACTTAGTTACCTTTAAAGCTTACTCTAGTTCAACTGATGGTACTGACTTGTGGCATAAGAGATTGGGGCATCAATTACAGATTGCTTAGTATCTTGTATAAGCATCGTTTGGTTGAGAACATGTATAAAGTCAACAGGCGAACTGTAGTGAGTGAGGTATGTTAGTTTGGGAAGTAAGCAAGATTTTTATTTCCTACGAACAAAGTATGGCGAGCTACTAAGAAGCTACATCTAGTTCACACTGATATATGTAAGCCAATGAAGACTGCTTCACTTAGTAACAACAAGTACTTCATTTTGTTTATTGATGATTACACTAGATATTATTGAGTGTATTTTTTGAAGGCCAAGTCTGAAGTTGTTGAGGTCTTTTGGAAGTTTAAATCTACTGTTGAGAATCAAGCTTGTTGCAAGCTGGGAATACTCAGGTTTGATAATAGGATCGAGTATACTTCTAAAAAGTTTTAAAAGTTTTGTGAAGATGTTGGAATCGAGCATTAGTTGACTAACACATACATCTCTCAACAAAATGGTGTATGTGAAAGGAAAAATAGAACAATTATGGACATGTCAAGATGTTTGTTGTTTGAGAAGAAGCTACCAAATAAGTTGTGGGTTTAAGCTGCGAACACTTTTGTTTATTTGCTCTTCAGATTGCCAACAAAAGTTGTGAAGGATATGACATCATTTGAAAGATGGTTCGAGTTCAAGCCATCAGTGTCACACCTAAAGATCTTTGGTTGTTTGCGTTATGCTCTTATTCCTCTGTTAAAATGAATAAGCTAGAGAAAAAAGCTCAACCAAGTATCCTTGTTGGTTACAGTAGTTGCAACAAAAGGTACAAAATTTTTGATCCCTTCATTAGTAGAGTGTTTGAGAGCAGAGATGTGAAGTTCAGTGAGCAAGCTTTGCAAAATTGGGAAGCTACAGAAGCTGAGATGGTTGAACAAAGTTAGTCTAAGTTGAATGTGTGAACTGATGGAGTTCAAAACCAAGGTGTTGATTGTTTTGATGACTTACTCGTCAGGGGTACCAGACCTATCTCTAAAGTATATGAGAGGTGTAATGTTGTCGTATTAGAACTTGTGAGCTATGAAGAGGAAACAAAAGAAAATGGCAAGATAAAAGCTATGGAGGCTGAGATAGCCATGATCAAGAAGAATGAGACCTGAAAGTTTGTTGAAAGACCAGTTCGCAAGAAGGTCATTGGTGTAAAATAGGTCTACAGAACCAAGTTGAATGCTGATGGTTTGGTAAATAGACTCAAAGCCAGACTAGTTGCAAAATGATTTAGTCAACAAGATGGTGTTGACTATGCTGAAACATGTGTACTAGTAGCCAGACTAGACACCATTAGGCTACTACTAACTATTGCAGCTCAAAAAGGGTGGAAGATACATAAGCTTGATGTAAAGTTTGCATTCCTCAATGGTATTTTGAAGGATTAACTTTATGTTGAACAACCACAGGGATTTGTAGCTGATGGCGAAGATCACATGGTGTGCAAGCTAAAGAAGGCATTGTATAGCCTGAGACAAGCTCCTTGAGTCTGATATGAGAGAGTTGACAAGCATCTGGCAAGCTTGGGGTTTGAAAGGAGTGTCAGCGAAACCATATTGTATGTGGAGGAAGAAGGAAATGAGACCTCGCTGATAGTATCCTTGTATGTTGATGACCTGTTAGTAATTGGTAGTAGTGGAAGGCTGCTAATTGAGTTCAAGAAGCAGATGCAAGCATAATTTGAAATGTCTGATCTTGGAGATATGACTTATTTTCTTGGTTTGGAAGTGCTTCAGTTAGATCAAAGTATCTTCATTAGTCAAAAGAGCTTTGCCTTGAAGATCATGAACAGATTTTGTACAAAAAATTGCAAGCCAACAGGAACTCCCATTGCTCAAGGTGAAAAATTCTCAAGTCATGGTGATTTTGAAAAAGTTGATGAAAACAATTATAGGAGCCTTATTGGATGCCTACTTTATTTGACAACATCGAGGCACAATATTATGTTTGTTGTAAGTTTGCATTCAAGGTTTATTCACTGTTGTAGTGTTATGCATTTTAAAGTTGCGAAGCGAGTTCTCAGATATGTCAAAGGAACCCTGAGTTATGAAATTGAGTATATGAAGGAGAATGATCTGAAGTTGACTGGTTTCATAGACAGTGATTGGGTTGGTTCTATTGAAGATATGAAGAGCACTTCGGGGTACTTCACATTGGGTTCGAGTCTATTGAGTTGGAGCACACAGAAGCAAGAAATTGTTGCACAATCAACCATTGAAGCAAAGTACATAGTAGCAGATGCAGTAGTAAGCCAAACATTTTGGCTAAGAAAGTTGATGTTTGATTTAAATTTGAAGTAAGTGGAGGCAACAGAGATATATTGTGATAATCAATCTGTTGTTGCAATTGGAGATAACCTCGTCTTCCATGGCAAGAAAAAACACTTCAAGATAAAGTATTATTTTGTGCCGAAGTCAAGCAATCGGATGAAGTGAAGCTGGTTCATTGCAGTTCAGATGTTCAACTTGTTGATATTATCACAAAACCTCTTGGAAGAATGAGGTTCGAGAGGCTGAGAGATGATATTGGAGTTCGCAGCATTATGACCAATGAGGAGTGTTGCGAAGTGGCCATTCATGCAATGGCGAACTCTTCCCACGAAACTGCAAGCTCATTTGAAGTTGCGAGCTCAAGCAAGTCTGTAAGCTCTACATTTGCGAGCTTACCTAAAGCTGCGAGCTTAACTAAAAATGCAAGCTCATCAAAGTGTGAGATGTTAAAGTTTTTGGTGAACCACTGGTTGTGATGCTGGTAGGGTTCTCATATGCTAATATAGATGTTTTGTATTTAGTCTGCTAACTTAAGATTACTTGTTAGATAAGCAGAGTTAGTATTGATTTGATGTTTATTAGGTACTGACTTTACCTAATAAATTTATGTATAAGTTTCATCTTTATATTTTCAAGATGTATTAGTAGGTTTTGTTGAATTAACTGTAACCACTACACCCATATATATTGTATTGTAAAGAAAATGATGATGAGAATTTTTATAGCAATTCATCAAAAATCTACTAAGTATTTTTCTTTGTTTTCTTTATATTTATTCTCTCAACTTTCTAAACCCCAACACTTAGTCCATGTTCTCGGTTTCTTCAACGCAAATGTAATATTAATTAAAAAGTTTCAATGTTTATAAAAACATAGGAAAAAGCAAATGACAACTGTTAGATTAACCTTGAAACTACCATGTTTTGATTAGTTTTTTTCTTACTATCATCAAGACGTAAATGGAACATAATAGCTAATGTCTAAAATCTATTAGAAATAGAAATGTTAGTGACAAACAATTTGATACTTATAGAGTAAATGCTTAAAGAGTATTCTTTGGAGCATATTTAAATACCATTCTCTCTTTTGGTTTAGAATCTCCATCTTGAAAAGTTGGATTTTATTTTAAATAATTGATTTAGGTATAAATTCATGTTTGGAAAAGAAAATGTTCGCAAAAATCTAAAAGTTTTATATTGAAATTGTATATTTGGGTATCTTTTACCTTTTGAATGTTTGTTTAACATCGAACCTATGATAATACTTTGTTATTGAACTTTTGTGTATTTGAAATAGAATATTAATAAAAAAATCAGTTCAATTTTAAATTATTTCCTTGACAAAAGTTGTTTTGAAATGTTATTGCAATTTTACAATGGTATCGAAAAATCAGTTTTGGGTTGAATTAATTGAGTTGAATTAGTAAATAACTAAAATAGAATAATTACAAGTAAAATATGGATAGGAAGGTTGAATTATTAAGTGTTATTGAATTAAATAGATTATGAAAAATAGTAAAGGGCTAAATTGGAAAGGGAGGTTAACATGAAGCTATAATTAAAAGATATTAAAGGGCTTTAATATATAATTATACCAAGGACCTTGGAATAATTTAACCATTTAAAATTGTATTATAATGTTTAAGTAGGAATTTTGTATCCACTAACTAAGATTGTAATATATTAACTCATTAGATTAGTTAATTAAGGTAAAACTTCATCTCATTCCTTAGCTTGTTGTCCATCTACTAGAAGAAAGAAGAAAACCTCTTTTCTTCCATAAACCATTCAGATCCAAAATTTTTAAGGTAACTAAGGTCATTTCTTTAAATTTTTTGTAGAATTTTAGTCATCTAAAGCTTAGCCATTCATACCCAAATATTAGATTCCTTAATTATTGAGTTTTAATCAAAATGTCATTAAAGGATGTTGATGAATTTAGGCTTGGTAGAGATGGATTCTTGAATAATGAGTTTAGATTATATTAGGATTAAGTTAAAAATGGAGAAATGTATTGATTCAAGTTAAAATTGTGTTTAGTTAATTATATGTAATAAGGATCTAATTGTAAAATATAAAAACTTTGAGGTTTGATATTAATAGTGGTTGTAGGAGGTCTCTGTACTATATTTATTAAGTTAGATTTAAATTGATCGGGTAAATTGTGAGAAATTAGTGTTTCGATATTAGGGTTTGTAGTGACTAAATGAATAAATTGCATTTATGTTTAATTGTTATGCTTTTATGTCCAAATTGTAAAAACTAATGAATTCTTGTATTCAAATTTATTGTACGTAGCTAAAGACGATGTTGGGATATCAAAAGTAAAAGAAAACTAAAGTAGTTGACAAATAGAGGATTTGGTTTGTACTCTCATAATTTGAGTTCATTAGATAAATAAATATATATTCGATTTATTAAATGTTTAGAAAAGGGTAAACTATCAGTGTGGTTGTGTTTGAATGGTACTTATATACCTGACTATGTGACTTGAGATCATTCAATAGGTTGGTTATATATGTGTGTTCTTCCTTGATGATATATGATTATTAATAATGAAATTTGCCTTATTAACGTTGTCAGATAGAGTAATGGGTATAGTTGACAAGCCATAGGGTCTATTTTGATAGGTGGGAGATTTAGCGTTATGCGTATATATATATCGCGATAGTTCTCTAATTCCTCAAGGATCAAGAACATATCACCAACTCAATTCCCTAAGGATATGAGTGCATTCTAGTATGGTTGGTAGGATCGGTGCATTTATGCCTGATTACCACTTTGATGCGTACATTGGTGTGGTGGCAGATTGATCCGAGTATCTGTTCTTATATCTGATTTTGTTAATAAGGATTATAATGTAAAAATGCATGATCAATATGTGTATAATTAAATTACAATAATAAGGTTAATATGGTACATGATTTTGATATGGAAAAATAGATGCAAATACCCTAAAGGTGCATCAAAGTTATGTTATTTGAAAGCAAGTATAAAGTTGTTATAAATATGAATAATGTGCATGAATATGGAATAAGTTTGATGATTAATAAGGTGCATACGTACTAGTATTGATAATATTTGAAATGGTTAATATTAACTTGTTTAATTTTGTTAAGTAGTTAGTTTATTTGATTTTATTATGACTTTAATTGAATTCATATTATGTTAGTTCCACTAAGTATACAATACTCAACGTACGGATATGTTTGTTTTCATGCATAGGTCTCAACAAGAACAATAGTAGATTTAAGGTCAAGCATTCAACTTGGTAGCTTAGCTCGAAAAATCAACTTGTTGTCGTGTTGTATGTATATATGTGTTTTGGGTCTTATGGCATATACCTAGGGTGGTGGGCTTGTTATTTAAAATAAGGTTTGGTACTTTGATATATTGATCTATAAGTTTTTGGTGGTTGAACTTCATCATTTGATTATTAGCTAATTATGCTTGTTTATATTGGTTTGAATGTGCAAATTAGTATCATAAGTATTGATACGTTGGATTTCATGATCTGGTATTGTTTGAATATATTTTTCATGTGCCCAAGGGATGATTTTGTATAGGTGTAAATTTTAGTTGAGTTTAAGTGCAAAATGGTAAAATTTTGGATACTTGTAAATGTACATTTTAGGTCATTTGACCATTAAGTCTCAAGATAGGAAGAGCATGTCTCGAGACTGTTAGAACAAAATTTACCTTATAATGCATCAAGAGCTTAGTTCTTGAGACATGTTAAGTTGGTGTCCAAACAATCTTGACTAGGTCTCGAGAGAAGGGCATGTTAAAGCTAAATAAATTTAGCCCTACTCCAGGTCTTGAGACAAGAACCCCTTGTCTTGAGACATCCAAATATCAAAACTAAAATAGAAAAACAGGGGAGACCTGTCTCGACACTTGAAGACTTTTGTCTTGAGACTTGAATTTCATTGTCTAAAGACATGTGAACATCGAAGCAAAATTTTCAAAATTTAAAATGAGCCATGTCTCGAGAGGTGGAGTCCCTGTCTCAAAACATATTATTATGATTTGACAAAAAGAGTTCGGATTCGAATCCTAAACTCGTATTAGACCTCGCTTAAACCCTAATTGATTCGAATATGATTGATATGTATTTATGTGATTCAATTATATGAATTTATTATGGTTTGATATGAGTTTATTCGACAACATAATGTGATGTCACATATTTGGATCTGGCAATCGGGTCGAGTGTCCAGTGTCACACTTTTATTATTCAAAATGTAGTTCAATTTCTTTGCTTGAGTGTAGAGAACATAAGTGCATAGAAAATTGGTCCCATTTGAGGTTTTGCTATAATTTGGTTTTGGATTTGCGAAAATGGTTTTGATTATTTGCATTAAGCATAGGACTTATTGTGTTGAAGATGAATTTCCTTTTATCTTGTTCCTAGAGAGGCTAATACTGTTGTCGATCAATTGGCTAAAGTGGGCATAGGTCGAGTTGACAATCTGCTATTGGTGGATCCCCCAGTTGGCTTGTGTTAAGGTGTCTCGTTTTCATATCTTTGGACGTTGCATCTCGCGTGATTTTGTTTTTTACCTCTGTTCTGTGGACTCTCTTTTCTGATGTCTTTCGCTAGTGCATCCTTTTTGCTTACTATGTTTTGTTGTTTTGTTTGTTGCTGGTTTCTTTGAGCGAGTTTGTTGTATTGAGCTTTAGCCCGCTACCGTTGTGTTTTTGCCAAGCTGCTGGTTCGATTGGAACCTTCTTACGGTTCAATAATATTGGCACTTTAAAAAAACTTATCTATGGTTACGAGTTTTGTTGGAAACAAAGAAATGCAGACAAACAACATTGGTATTTTAATGTCATGTTTGACTTTTAAGCTTACTATTGTTTGAGTTGATCATGGTATTTTGTCTCATGTTCTGATTGTCTCTCAGTACTGCATGTTTCCTTACATCTTTGGCACTAGTTTGATAGCTTGGTATTGTATGTTTACCTATCCTTTGCATTAGTTTCATATTTTAGAGTCCCAAGCAAAGAGATATGAAACATTGAGAAGTTTTTCTTTTAGATATCTATAGTTAATATTTTTAGATTTCAGTTCAAAAAAATTTATATGGCCTCAGCTGAAATAGAGAATAGAGTGATCTTGATCTTTCACATGCCTTTAACTTCTACCTTGAAATCTAAGAACCATGGACAAAAGCAAGATCAATGATTCAAAACCCATGCAACATGGGAACATAAATACATTTGTTTTTAACTTGGTCCATACTTTCAAGAGATTGTATATATTGATGCTATTGCTAACTTGGTCCCTGTTAATTTGGAATCTTTAAAAACTTTCGGAGATGCTTACTCATTTGTCATTTATTGCAGTGTTTTTATAATTGGGTTTTAACTGGACGAAATCACTACCTGTGGTAATCATTTACTAGCCAAGGTTGAATGACACATTGTTACATTGACATTATTAGTTTTAATAGATCCTTCATAATCATTGAATCTCAGCTACTTGGGTTGGAAAAGTTTAATCATATAATGTAATCTAATCTCAATCGTGTTATAAATTTAGGCCAAACTTAGGAATGTTTCACAAAAATGTTTTGAAAAATAATTTTTTGGAACAAACTAAAAGCAAGCTGCTTTTGAGAGAGAAAAGTATTTTCACAAACTAAAAATTAGCCCAAAAACATTTTATTCAAAAGTAGAAAATTTTAGTTTCTCCTTGATTAAATTATTGCATTCAAATACCTAAAAGAGCATTTTATTAAATGAAAAAAATAGAATATGAACCTAAACAGCCATAAAAGAAATAAAAAATATATGAATTAGTATTTGATATATTGGTAGTGTACGTTTTATTTCACAAGTAGTTTGAAAAATTGACACGAGTCTTTTCCTTTTAAATATTTGTTTCTTTTTTGTTTTTACTTTTTTTAAAATTGTTTTTAAAATATTACACTATACCCTATAGGACATTTATTAACCCTCCGTGACCCTACTTGTGGAGTCTAAAGTGTATTTTGAAAATAATTTGGTACACTAACAGTGAAAAATTTTAACTCTACAAATAAAACTGAAAATTTACCATATGTCCTTACCTTATATTTAGAAAAATTTAAAATAGATAAATAAATAAAAGATATGACAAAATTCCAATTCGCTTGGGAAATTAAATAATTCCTACAAAATTTAACATACAAAATATAATATAACAGATTATATATTAATTTTCTCAAACTTATAATAATAAATAAATAAATATAGGTGAAATGTTAGTCGAAGAACTATAAAACTTCATTCTTTTATTATTATTATTATTGGTTTGAGTAAAATAAATTGAAGTCACTTAAAGGATAAAATTGTAAAAGGATCGCATTACCAAGTAGTTGTATTGAGATTATATATTATATTTCAAAACTTTGACACTATTTTAAATATGAAATTATTAGTTTAAAGTAATAATAACTAAATTATTAAATAAAACCCTTTCTTTAAAAATTACAGAAATAAGTCGAATTTTGAAAATTTACGAGAATGAGCTAATTTTAGTAAAACATTTCTAACTGAAAACGTTTTCAAAGAAAACTTAAAAAAACAGTTCCAGCTGAAATCACCTTTCATATGTGACCAATAAAACACTTTTGGCTGGAAATATTTTTTACCACGTCAGCACTAAAAGTGATGACCCCAAATTTTTTTTAAAACTTTTTTCTTAAGTAACATGGAATTGCTTCCTATTTTAACTAGCAATATAAGATGAAAGACTACACCATATTTTATAATTTTTTTACTTATTGATAATATAACAAATGTTAACTTTTTTGTAAAAAGAATATATTTTTTAGGTAAAAAAGTATTACCGTCTTAAACCAAACACATCCTTATGACATGATAAACAATATAAGACCAAAAATACATCCGTGACGGCGTGACCTCAATAAAGAAAGGAGGCCTGAGCATTAGGCGCCTGAGAGCAGTTTGCACGAAACAGAAGACATCTTCAAAAATCTTTCCATTTGACTTTTGTTGATGTAATTGTACCTTTCCAACAATAAATTTCAAAGACAACATGGATAATCGTTGTATGTCCCACCAAAAACAAGTAGAATTATAACACTATTCAATGCAAACAAGGGCATTGCTACAAATATATTATTTGCCTTTTTATTGTTCTGCGGTTAAGTGCTTACTTGTTGGAGCAAGAAAATGAGATGGGCACGCTAGAAACATCAAACAATTCCATAAACCTCTGATCTGAAACCCTAGCTTTTGCAGCCGCAAACCTCTGGTATTCATCGAGAACAGATGACAAACACCATCTTTGCAATTTCCTCAAGCATCCAACCACACACCCAGTTCGATGCTGAAACGAGAGCACAACATTGTAAAACTCGAACCTCTTTGTCATATAAATGGCAGATGAACAAATTTCACATACCTTCCCTCGATTGCAATGGATCAGAACTGGGTGATTCCTTACATCTGCATTGCAGAGTGGCAATATTAAATTACTAATAATTGATCAACCCACGTTTACCTTGCCCACAATTGAAGTATAATAGTGTACCAAGGACCACATTCAGAGCTTCACGAATTGTATCGTCTGGGATATTTACAAATGGCTCCTGCATTAAATGTATATCTTAATTAGTTTTCCTCCAATTTGACGTACATACCATGGTCATTTTGCCCATCAAGGTGCCCATTGTTGCCTACTTACAAAGGAAACTTGAATAGTTTCTTAAAGCTAGAGAGGAGTTTAATATTTCGTTGTGTTGTATATTTTACAAATACATAAAATCAATAAAATTCATATTGAGCTAGGTACATTCATTTTGTGCCCACAATATACCATTTGGAAGGAATTAAAATATCTAACTTTGCTTTATTTAATCAATGGCACTTTTGTATTTTTCCATTATATTATTTTTGTCCTATAAATAGACATGATTAGGTTAAGATTAGGAGATGGAGTCAAAGGTTACATCGAAATTTAATTTAATAAATTTGTGAGACTTAATTTTCTTTGTTCTTTGATATTAATGAATCTTCTAGGTTTATTAAATAGATGACCAATATTCAATAGTTTAGAATGGTTGTCGAGCAATTAGGATAATTAAAGTTGCAATTATTTAATTCATTCTAATCCTAGCGACAAATTACATAATTCGTTGATGTCGTAGTTTTCAATCCATGAGCTCTAATATGAAGGATTTGTTTCATAGTTCATATATTAATAAAAAATATTTTACACTAATTAAATTAAAATTAAAATATTTTTTATTTAAATAAAAGAAAAATCTAAAAGGATGAAAGCAAAAAATAATTCTTGATACCACTTGTTATCCTTTTGTGCAATGGAAAAGGAGCATCACATGTATGTTTATGTAAGAAATCAAAAGGCTAATACTACAAATCAAAGACCCCACCCCCATGAGGCTTTGGACTAGTAATAGGGCGGCGGCTTTCCAATTTTAAGCTCTAAATTTGAGTCTCATTTTATTTGAATTTTGCATTTATCTAAATATATTTTACTTTATAATTTAATAGTTCTGTTAGTCATTGGGTAAAAAATATATGTACATAAATAATAATAAAAATCCAAAATCCAAAATGAGTTATATAATTTAAGATGTTCACTGCAAAAACAATATGTTTGGGAATCAAAGAGTTACCTTATAACCTTCAATTCCAAACTGAAAAAGCCTGATTTCATTGGACTTTAAAAACTCAGTGTTGGCTTCTGGATATGGCTCAGGACACAGATATCTAACATCAAAACCACAAAAACCCTTTCACTCAAACTACAAAAATTTGCATGTGATGAAGAACATCATCAACTTCTATGAAGAACAAGGGAAGAAACTTTGGTCTTACATGATGGAGCGGAGGTTAAGTGTTTGGAGAAAAGAGAAATTGGCAGAGTGAGGAAAACCCGATCTGAAGACGCCATTGTCAACCATAGCAAAGTTCAATGGAGGAATGAAGTTAAGTTCGTCACCAACCACCACCGTCAACGCCCACTTCTCCACACTCCCAACAATTTCTATGCTTCTCCACATCTCTTGCCTCCCTTCTTGTTGGCTTTCCTTTACTTTGGTTTTAGTGTCTTCTCCCATGAATCAAATCCTACGTAATTACTAGAAAACTATATTGGGATCAAGATTCTGACTTGGATTGCAATTTGGTGACACTTCAAAGGAAGATGGAGATTGGATTTGAAGCTTCAACATAGTTTATATATATATATAAACCAAGACAAACTTTTTTTTTATCGGGTTTAAATTTCAGAAATTTTAGTACTTTAAAGTTGACAAGAAAAGATAGGGACCGAAATTTTTTTAATTATAATATATTGTATTCAATTAAAAATGAGAAATCATTAAAATAATTAATTATGGATGACTTTTAATTTTGAGAAGTTTCTGATTTTAAAGAAAATATAACAATTTTAGCTTTTTACAATTAGTGTTGTAATACTAATTTCATGCATCAAAACATATTTGGTCTAAAAATAAGATAAAGGGATTTGATTACTATTTAAATTATTAAAAAAATTAATACATATATTAAACCCTAAGTTAGATGATCTGAACTGAAAACAAATATTTTCCTTAAATTTCGAGGTCAAGACAAAACAATGAAATAATGGGTTCTGAATGGATTAAGAAAAACGACGGTCGAGAAAAAGAAAGAGTAGATTCCAAGGAATATGCGATTTCTGGAAGGGAATAGTGAAGTGATTGATATTTATGATCTTTAGTGCTTGGAATTTCATTGTACCACCCCTGCGTAAGATTCCATGTCCTATTTACATATATTTATATTATGAATTTTGATTATTTTGTTATTTAGGGTTTATCTTTTCTCTTATTATTTTCTCGTATTTTCATCGAATTTAAGTATCGAAGAGTGTTTCACAATCTCCCGTAATTTACATTTGAGATACAAACTCGAAAAGGATTACTTAGCAATGAATAAGGCAACAAAACCAACCATCTAGAAGATATTTTATTCAATTTAAAAGATTATTTATTATGTAATATTTTCACTAATACTCTCTTTTTATTGATTAAAACACATTAGGAGTTTTATTTATACAGTTAGTAGATTTTGAGTTATGAGTATTTTCTTTTTATTGTATATGTGAAGATGACTGTAAAAGTGAGACTGTTTGTTGATAAGTGTAATGCCCATTTTTGACCTGGGCCCACACAAAAAAATCAAATCTAAAATTAATAACAGTCCAATAGCAGTCCATTTACAATAGCCTATGTGGCCCACTACCTAAACACTAGCCTAGCCCAATATTCGGCCCATTAGCCTAAATACCCAGGCCAAAACTAGCCTAAGCATTGGGAAATCAGAAACCCTAGGCAGCAACATTCGGCCTCAGCCGTCGCAGCAGAGCCAGGCCTCCTCCTCGCACGTGTTGCGCCTGCGCTTGTGTAGCGCCTCCGCGCCAAATCCACGCGAGCCTCCACGTCCACTACTCCGTACGCCTGCAACAAACAAAAACGAACAAAGCAGCAGGCAAAAGGAGCAAAATAGCAGAAAGGGCCAGTGAATAAATAGATTTATTTTATTTTATTTACTGTAATTTTTTGATTTTGGCTATAAAAGGGCCAAAGGAGTATGTATTAAGGATTTTTACAGAGATTGAATAGAAACAAAAAAAAAAGCAGAAAGTTTTTTCAAAAGGTGATTTTCTCTGTTTTTTCTTTCTTTTTATTTTCTTTGATTCTTTGTTTTCTTCTTTTGCACCAACCGAAAATAAAAGAGGAGGGGAAGAAGTGTCTTACTAGAGTAGATGCCATCGGAACCTGGTTTGCTCCGTCTGAATCGGAGTCAGATCGGGTTCATGACTGGAAACGGCGGAGAAAGGCTAGGCCATTGATCTGTTTTAGAATGGAAAAATAACTTATTAGGGTTTTATTCTTTTTAGTTTTTTTTTATGATAATAAAACAGTGTTGTTTAAGCCTGATTTAATGGCTTCAAAATGTCACCGTGTGGGTACTCGATGACCCGACCCAGATGCGGCTATATCCGCGTGTTCTGGCACGGGGAGGGATATTTGCGCTTAGCCCCTCGCTTTTAAAGCGCATCCAAATCAATCTTTTTATTTTTTTTAGATTCTGCCTAATATGTCACTGTTGTTTCATTTTGGTCCCTTCTGCTACAATGCGTTTTGAGGGATAGGAAATATTGCCTATTTGGTCCCCTATGAAATACGCACGTTCCATTTTGGTTCTTTAATTTCATTTTATTTTTAAATTTTCCTTATGATTTTTGGTTTTGGATCCGATTTAATCCATAATTCAATTTATTCATTTTCTAAAATTCTATTTTGATTTTGTTGCCTTTAGAATATATTTAGTTATAGGCCTAGCATTATTTGAATATTTAAATTTTAATATTGTTTTAAAATTTATCATTAGAATTATTTAAAATATAATATACTATTATTTTAAACTAACATTACCTAAATTTACCATACATCGTTATTTTAATTTATTAAAATTATAATTTTGAATATATTACTACTTAGGTTTTATAATGAATATTTCTTTTATTTTTATTTAATATAATTTGTACATTTTCTATAACTTTATAATATTTTTAAAATTTTCTTTTCTTTTCCATCCAAATATAAAAATTTATGTGTTGATACTTTCATATTATATTATATATATGTATGCAATTTTAGTAAATTATTTTAAATCTTATGTATAATTTATTTCTCGTAAAATACTCCCTTATATACTTTACTTATTTCTATTTTTTTGTACGTATATTATCATACACATACTATTATAAAGTTTTTTCATTTTGTATGTATCATTTGTTAAAGTTAGAATATATATTATTTTGAGTTTCTTTTCATGCAATACTTATTTTAAAATTCATTTTATATTATTATTTCATATAGTATTCATTTTTAACTTTTTTGATATATTTCAGTATTCATTTTTCTTTAGTTGGAAGCTTGTTATATTTTATTTATGTTATTTCGTTTGGCGCTTCTTTTAAAACTAACTATTAATTCATTTAGTCGTTGAATATTAATATTTGTGCTTGCATGATGTGTGCTTGATATTATTGCCCGCATATGTATTATATAATTTATTCGTATTTATTGGTTATTGATGATTATTAGTATACTTTAGCCTATTAATTATTGTTTCGTGTTGTACATTAACATCCCATCGCATTTGTTTTAAACATTCGGTTTCATTAAAGCACTAAAATCATTTTTATAATTTTCAAAAAGGCCTAGCGTTTATAATTCTCGAGAGAGTTGCGCCCTAACTTACTGGGTTCCAATTTTTCTTGACGAATTTAGATAGCTATGTGTTTATTTAAGTAAAACCATACAATTTTAAAACTAAGTATTTAGGATTTCAAAATGTCAGATCCTAACTTACTGGATGTGACATTCTGTTATCCCAATTTTAAAATAAAGGCAATGTTTGATGTTTAAGAACTTCGAGGAATCGAAACCTAATTTACTGGATTCTGATTTCTCGTTTGACTTAGATGACCAAACAACCTTCTCAAAATGCATGAATTTTAAAATTTGAAAATTAAAAAGACATACTTAATTTCGACGATTGAATTGTTGCACTCTAACTCAGTGAGTGTAGCAATTTATTTCTTCGAAATGAATGTATCTTATTATCCAATTTGGTTTATTCAAATTTAAACTTTAAAAGGATCGTATTTTTAAAATCTTTTCAAAATTTCGACACTAAGACATTAAATAATCAATTCGGTACCAATTTTGGGCGTTATGAGGGTGCTAATCCTTCCTCGGGCGTAACTGACTCTCGAATCTTGTTTTCTTAAGTTTCGCAGACCAAAATCATTTTTAATGGTGTACCGGTCACACCTCAATAAAAAATCGGTGGCGACTCCCATTTCCATTTTCAAAATCGATACCCTTTTCTCAAATTTAAAAAAAATGATTTCGAGAAAGTGCATATGTCGAATTTATTCGTGATAATTTTTTATTTGAATAGTATTATTTATTTTTATGATTTAGGTGAAAAATTAGAAAAAAAAGTGAGTTTAAAGTTTATTTTTAGTAAGTTTTTGTATATTTGACCTCCAATTAACATCATTTTGGTATTTTGATCATAACTTGAGTTACAAGATTTTATTTTGGACCTATAATATACATTTTAAAGAGAACGAAAAGTTTTAATTGAAGTTATTTCACGACTCAAGCCCAATAAAAGTCGGAAATTACCTAAAATGACTTAGAAAATTGAAATGAAAATCTGCAAAGAAAATTAGAATGTTTTGTTTTGTTTAATTAAGGACATTTTATATTTTCTTCGTGCCCAAAATTTTATGAATTTTTGTACGAGAAATTTTTGAATGTTCTAATCATAAATTTGATAAGAAATCTCGATTTTCAGGTTTTAATTTTTTTTGTATTATTAAGAAGTCTTTAATAGGTGTTTTAACTCATTTTTCAAATTTTGTACTCAATCAAATAAAAATACGAATGAAGAGACATAATGATAATTATATGACTGATGATATCTTAGACATTTGAGACTTAATCATGAGTAAATAATAATATTTAAGTGAGTCTAAGAGGATGAGAATTTGTTGGATGTTTTCAACAACCATATTTATATCAAATAAAAAAATTTAAAGAACCACTCATTTTTTTTCTTTTTGACTTTGACCCATTTTATTTGTATTTTTAAATTCCATAAAAAGATGGAGACCCCCCCTCCCCCCAATCTATTCTAGAATGGTTGGCCATCATTATTAAGAGAGGAGTTCTCCATTTTTCTTCTTTGTCATCTCTTACCCCTTTTTTCTTTCTTCAAAATTCTACCATTTCTCACATTTTTCTTATAAAATCATTTCAAAGAAACCATATTCATCATCTTGGGATTACAAAAATGGGGTGAGAAACTATATTAGTGTGAGAAAGATTAGATTTTGGTGAGAGCTCTTCTCATTTTAGCATTCCATCATCTCATTTCATATTATATGTAAAATTTCTCGCCCGACCCGAACATTAGGTTCGAGTAGCGGGATGTTATAGTCATTGTCGAAGCAACTACCATCAAATACACCATAAATAAATCATTCAAACATTCCATCATATCATAAACAAATTCACATTATGATATACAATTAAATCTGAGCCTAAATCGAGCTTACGGAAGCTTTTTATAGACCTGAAAACAGGGAATTGATTTGCTCACATAAGCTGACATATTTGGGTTGCTCACACAAGCTTCAATTTAGGGTTGCTCACACAAGCTTTAGAGATTCCGTAACAGATGCTAGATCTCAAATCATCGTTAAAGAAATCTCTGATCCAACACCTTATTTCCATTTGGACCCTAATGGCATATCATTTGTATCCTAATTGTTTACTAAGTTTACATGGGCACTATTACAATATCTAAATCATTACATGGGCACTATTACAATATCTAAATCATTTCAAAACTTGAAATGCCGTCATAAACATATCATCCAAGCATATAAACATTTCATATCCATTCAGTACATCGTATCTATACGTAATAACAATATTTTTCATACTTTACAATTTAGTCCTTTAGATGCCAAAATCGTTAAAATTACAATTAACCTAAACTAATAGACATTTTAATATAATTCAAATATAACATAAAGAACATAGTAAGTTCCATATGAACTTGCCTAGGAAAAAACAACAACAAACAAGATGCCGAGGACTAATCCACAATTTTTTTTGTTGATTATCCTCTGATTGATTCAATTCTCGATCCATACAATAATCCATTTCAATTTATCAATTCCAAACACCTTACTTCATCATATTATAAGCATAAGTCAATGGATCAGTGCTCCTCTGAAAAAAGGTCTTCTTTACAACATAGAGACATTCCCGGTTTGGCATTCATTTCCCTCTAGAATCCTTTCGTTGAGGAAGGATCTTTTTCAACATCCAGCCCTCTCGTGGAATTCTCTAAGAGGACCCTGTTTATTATGGGCTCGTATCATTTGTTTCTGGTACATCTGACCCTGATGAATAACTTTTAACCCTTTTCCTAGGTCCAACTGATCACATCGCGATTGGATCCTTCCAACTCTAATACCCGGAGAGAGGGGATTTCAATAGGTAAAACTACCTCAATCTCGTAAACCAAAGAGAACAACGTTGCTCTGATAGAAATCTTGATAGATGTTCGGCAAGCAAGGAGGGCAAATGGTGATTTCTCATGCCAGTCCTTGTAAGTCTCAGTCATTTTTGCAATTCATTGTCTTGTAATACAGTGACAAAACGTGGTGTCTGATTTTGAATTGATTAGAGCTCTCAAATATCGTGTTATCATTCAAGTTCAATGCATTTTCCAATACCATCAGCATATGATGACAATGATGCATGCAGTAGCCTTTATCCATTTGATGAAGTAATTAATGATCTCAATAGTGAAGCAATGCCCATTAGAAGTCTTCGATAATGGTGATGTCCATGCCCCATTTTGCTCAAAATTTGAGTCGCCCTTTTCAGGTTATCAACTCAAAACTACCTTTGGTCACAAAGCGCCCTTTGCAGGTTTTCGCCTTGGCCTCTCATTTTCTTTTTCCTTTTTTCCTTTTCTCTTTTTTCATTTTCATTTTGAATTTGATTTTGATTTTTCTTTTTCTTTTTTTTTTGTTTTTGATTTTGATTTTTTTTTGGATTGGATCTAAACCCATAGGATTAGGCAAGTCTTTGTTATCCCTTTTGACCAGAACCAATATTTTTTCTTGATAAAGTTTCCCACATAAGATCTTTCACTTTCATCTTGTATGCAAAAAACCTTCTTTGGTATCAGATTTCTTTCATAGAGCCTTTTGGGGCACAACTACGACAGAAAACTTTGGATCTTGCTCTTTAATCAAAGTAAAATCCAATCAACATCTTGAAGGGATGGAAACTTGACTTCAAATGGGCAAAGCTATGCTGAGTCAACGAGAGAGGCATTGCCCCTGCGAAGAATTGCATTGTTCATACTGCAAATTTCTGACATCGCGATGTTGTGCAGATTTCATTATCAGCGGTTAACCCAGGAATATCCTGGTATGACCATACAAAGACATCTTTGAACTCTAGAGGTAAATCAGCAAGGTATTGCTTCGTCTTTGCGGTCAGGTCAATTCTAATCTTTACCAAGCTCACAATTTCTAATGATTCCTTGAGAGGTAGGATTTGTTTATCCTCTTGTTCTACCATCCTTGACAAGTTCGGAGATAAGCTACGATCTATGTCATTTTCAGTGTCATGAGATCCCTCTAAAACATGTCTCGCTCAAAAGGAGATTCTAAGTTTGCAGCGGTGTCATTCATGTCATTGATATCTGAGGACCCCTAGTAAGTTCCAAAGAATATACAAAAGAATGTGTGAATAATTATTTGTACAATATAATTATGAATGAAAGAATGATGTGGAAGACAATTTAAAAGAATAAATGAGTAATTATTCAAAAAGAATGAAAGAATATTGGCTCAAAAATGAATGCAAAGATGTATTTTATAATGACGTTCAGACATTAGCCTATTTCACAAAGGAATTTCTATCACTTTTAGGCTAAAAACAACAAAAATGTTCTGAACATTACTCTAAATAAGCAACAAAAACTACAAGGATTTCTTCTGCAGTCCAATTGCTTAGAACGCTCCCAAATTTATAAGGGCGGACACCTAACAAGGTCCCTTTTCATTTGTGTCTTCATATATGTCATTGATATGAACACTTCTCAACACTGTGCGTATGTTTTTCTCCTCTTTAATTTCCTCACAAAGCTTCATCTCCTTGTCGTCCATCATGCCCAAGGCCTTGAATTTCACGCTCTCCTAGGTCTCGTACTCCTTCTCGTGATGGAACTTACAATGGTTCCTTGTCTTTCCATGGTTTCCTCCTGAATCAGAAATAACTAATCCCCTTCCTGCTCTCACGTCTACCCTATTATCATCATGATCGGGTAGTGGATTTTCTGCACTAGACGAGTCATCAAATCTGACAACACCCATGTTAATGAATTTTTCAACCAATTTCTTGAAGGCAATGTAATTCTCTATTGAATGCCCCGTAATTCCCGCATGGTAGTTGTATTGTGCGTTCGTGTCATAACATTTGGGATACGGAGGTTGTATGGGTTTTAAGTAGAAGGGGGACACCACACGTGCATTAAATAGGCTTTGATATAGCTCTTTATATGACATCGGAATTGGTGTGAACTGGATATTCTCAGTACCCGGTTTCACTCCAGATTCTTGTCTCAATAAGCTTTGTTGATTAGCAACCACCTTCCTTGGTTGGTTCACTATAATTGACTTGTTGTATGTACTCACATGGTTCACTTCATTCTTCTTTTTCTTTGGGACTGACCTTCTATTATCCTCCTTATTCCCCTTCCTCCTTGGGCCTTTGTAGTATCTGGATACTCCCCCTCGACCGTTTTGTTTCTGCTGGGTTATTAAGAGCAACAGGAAAATTGTTCCTCAAATTGGATCCTAGGCCTGTCAAACAATTCACTGGTATCGATGTACTAGTCTGATAATGTTGGGATTTGATAGTAAAGAGTGTTCCGTGTGAACGCCCATCTGGCTGGATCTGTGCACTTATCGGAGTACAATCTAGGGAATAGGCAAGATCCTCAGTATTAACCCCAAAGTGGACCACTGGGTCTTTCACTTCTTCTAACTCTCCAGCTAGCAACCGGTCGAACTGGCTCATCATAGTTCTCTGCAATTCTAGCATCTGATCTCTCATTTCCTGTTGAAATTCGGTCAATTGCTCCTGCATTTGTATCTGCATTCGCTCTAATTTTTCCAACCTTTGTTCCATTTCTCTAGTCTTTGCTTGGATACCGTAAGGGTGTTTGGTTGGTTGGTTTTCCAGATTACCTGAAATAAATTTACTCAATTAGACTCTGTTAATGGATTTTAATGATGTCATATAATGCAGAAGAATGAAATGAATGCCTAAAGAGATGTTAATTCTGATTCAATTACATTTAGAAAACTCTATTAGAAAGCAAATTCCTTTACATAAAGCAGATGCATGTACGGCCCCTCCCTTATATTCCAAGAGACAACATCGATCTTTTTCTTCATCTGCATGCTTGAAATAATCTCGCTGATAGATGCCACTGCTAGCTCCTTTTCTTGATCTTGGTTGTGATTCATCATCTGCCCATCTTCATAAGGCTCGTCAGCTTCTTTAAGAGAGTTGGAACTTCGAAGGCTCTTAAACAATCGCCCTGAATCCTCAGGCCACGAAGCAAGGTCACGAACTCTTCCATCGCTCTTCTTGTGTTTCTCAGAATATATTGAGGCAGCCGTATTGTTTTCCACTTTATCAAGGAATCCGTATTCCATGACAAGCTTTCTAATTTAGTAATTAGATTTGAATCAATATCTCTTTCCTAAGATGCAAATGCAATGCAATCATAATCAAAACAAAATAAGATAGGTTAGTACAAAACAGAAGCAAACAAGGAAAACAAAAGTACCTGGTCGAGTACCACTAGGGGTTTGGAGTGGCTCTACCTAGGATGGGTTCCTAGGTCTTCTACATGCGATTTGGCTCTAAAGTCAAGGTACCTGAACCAGCAGATTCCTTGATCTTCACCTATCATAGGCTCATACAGACCGAGTTTAGTTCAGGGGAATACATTTCCCTATGGCTGCACGGAGATGAAAATATAACGAAGACATAGGTACGGACGTATTCCGAAAGTGAGCCACTATCCTACACGGAGGTGAAAACCTCACGAAGGAGTAGCTTCTCACTCTCACTTAAAAGGGTAAGACTAAATAGACTTTATGCAATATGATGCAAAAATATAGAGCTAAATTTACAGTAATCACGCAAACAAATGCAAAGAGAAGATCGTAATTTTTCAAATCAAATTTTTAATTTTTGACAATAAGAAAAGAAACAATCAATTTTACGGCCTGACTCTCTTATCGTCCCCAGCGGAGTTGCCAAGCTGTCGAAACCACCTTTTTAGATTTAAAAAAACGGGGATCGACTTTAAAAAAAGAAAATGAGAGTCGCTATCGATTTTTATTGAGGTGTGATCAGATCACCTTGAAAATAATTTTAGGTTTACGAATTTTGAGAAAACAGGTTCGGGAGCCGGTTACGCACGAGGAAGGGTTAGCACCCTCGTGACGCCCAAAATTGGTACCAAATTGATTGTTTAATGTCTTAATGTCGAAATTTTGAAAAGATTTTTAAATACGATCCTTTTGTCTTGAATACAATGAATTGGATGATAAGGCTCACTTATTTGAAAGAAATAAATTGTCACACTCAGTAAGTTAGAGTGCAATATTTCAAATCCTCAAAATTAAGTTTATCTTTTAAAACCTATGCATTTTGAGAAGGATATCTGATTATTTGGGCCAAATGAGAAAATCAAAACCCAGTAAGTTAGGGTTCGATTTCATAAAATTCCTAAATATTGAATATTGCCTTTATTTTCATTTGTTAGAAAAATCCTCGTCTCGAGAAAACAATATGTCACATCCAATGCATTAGGACACCACGTATCTAATTCCTGAGAATGAGCTTTTTATTTATGTTTTAATTAAAAAGGACATTTGATTTCTTAGATCTCGAGGAAGATTGGAATCAAGTAAGTTAGGACACAATCTTTTCGAGGATCACAAATTCCGAGTGTCACATTATTTTGAATGACTTTTGTATAAAATGATTTTTGATATTTGAATAATATGAAACGTAACCTTTTAAGCAAATAAAATGTGATAGAATGATGATGTACAACGTGAAATGATAGTTCGTAAGCCAACGTACACTAATGTATGAAGAATAATCAAGTAAATAAGCAATACAATACATAGGAGTAATAATTTTGTATCTCACATTGTGCAAATACTAACATCCATGTTTGAAAACCTAATTAAAAATAATCAAGGAAATACCAAACAACTTAACACAAATAAAATGCGAAAAAGGTAATATGAGAAAAGAGATTTGAATGCATATTCACAAAATTTACATGAACGAAATTTTAAAAGGAAATAATTAATGCAAAAACTTGACAACATTTAAGAATAGGATTAAAATGAATATTACATGAAATAATACTACCTAAATGAAGTTTAAAGTAAGTATTATAAAAGGAAATCAAAATAAGTAAAACTTAAAATAACATACTTGTACTAGTCAAAATAGACAATATATATGAAATGAAAACTCAATATAAATAATAATATAATATATATGAAAAGTTGAGATAGCAAAATAAAAATAGAATATTAAAGAAAAGAAGTGTATACATGCATATAATAGGTAAAAAATGATTCAAACCAATAATAATATACGTATATGTATAAATTAGTACTATATTATATAAAATATTTTCCTAAAAAGGTGGTAGATCAAAAGTGAATAAGAAAATATATATTATAGAATAAATAAATAAAATAAATCAAGCAAGCATATAAACATATCAAGTTTACATAAAGATAAAATAAAATAGATTCAAACAATATCCATTATAGTACATTATAAAGGGTAATAACATATAAAACTTTAAAAGAAACTTAAAATAATAATACCTATAGAACAAAATAATGTATATACATATATATAATAGGTAAATATACAAACGAATAATATAATAGTAATAGTAAAAATATTGATAATAATGAAAGTAGTAGTAACAATAATAATGATAATAATAATTAAAATATTAAACTAATTAATAAAAATGAAAAACACAAAACGGATTAAATCGCAATCAAAATCTAATTACTAGGGAAGAAATAAAATTAAACTAAAGATGAGGCCCGTTCTGCAACACGCGAATTACATGGTGGGTCGATTGGGAAATATCCCGCTTCCCCAAAACGCACCTTCTCAACAGGACCAGATTAAAAACCGAATGAAATCTAAGGTATTAATCAAATAAGATAAAAAAATAAATTAAAATAATTAAAAAAGTAGAGGGTCCAAATGCGCAAATAAACCATTGAGATGAAACGCGCGGATCCTTCCCTCAGGTCGGGTCACCGCGCGGGTCAAAGGCCATTAAACAGTGCCGTATTGTTTGCTGTACAAAACCCGTCTTGAAACCCTAAGAACTTAAGAATCAGAAGGACTTTCCCCTTCTATTCTCAGCCGCAAGCATTGCGCCGTTCATGCGCCTACAACCTCCACCATTACTCCGATTGTGACAAAGATGAATGGTAATCGTCGGCCTCCAATGACAAGGGACGACTCCTTCTTTTTTTCTTTTTTGTTGTTTCGCATATAAGAAAAGAAAAAAAATAGAAAGAAAAAAACTGAAAAAAAAGAGAAAACAAACAAGAAAACAAACTGTAAATCACCTTTGCAATTTTGTTTTCGATTTCATTGAATATTTTTTTATTCTTGTTTTTGTATTCAATCTCTGTAAAAAAAGGGAAGCCCCCTTTTACATTGTAGTATTTGGCTTTTTATAGCTGAATCGTAAAAAACGGAAATAAAAATAAAAAACACATATTTTCCCTGTTATTTTTGTTATTCGATTTTTTGCTGTCCTTTTTTTTTTGTGTGGTTGTTTGTCTGTTTGCTGCGCAGGTACGGTTGTACGAGGGTGGACGTGGCATGTACGGATGTGCGTGGGCGCGCGCGTACGGAGGCTCGCGTGAGTGCTGCTACGTGCGTGGGGAGTGGCTCGGGGGCGTGGTTCGTGGGGCATGTGAGGGGAGCCTGCTGGCTGCTGCGATTGGAGGCTGAAGGGGAGTTAAAAACCCTAGGGTTTCTATTTCCTAAAACGTATTGGGCTATTGAGTGTTGGGCTTGTGCAACCGGGTTAGGTTAAGTTGGGCCATACAGGTTTAGTATGTATTGGGGCTGGAGGGTTAGGTCTTTGTAAATGGTTTTGGGCCACTGTAATATGGACTTTTGGACATTTAATTTTTGCTTTTATATTGGTTTTATTTTACTAACGGGCCGGGCAAATTGGGCCTATTATATACTCTATTTCATTTCCTCTGTTTTATAGAATTTCAGAAGCTCGTTGGGTTGGAAGCTTGGCGGAGAGATCTCACACTATCATTCAGCTCAGTTCAGTATATGTAACAAACTAAATTTTGGTTATAATGACATGTATAGGCTAAATTAGGCCAATGATGACATGTTTGTGTTTGGTTGAAATTAGCCATTGGTATGGCTTATGATTGGTATAATTTGATATGTATATATATATATATATATATATATATATATATAAGGCCTTAATATGTTTGATATGGATTGGAATGGATAAATGATGAAATTACATAGGCATAATTAGGAGTGATTTAAGATAACATGATTGATGAAATATGCATTTATGTTTATATAAAAATTAGGGAAGATTGAATACTTGGTTATATGAGGTGTTATGAAATATATTAAACTTGAATTTGGCTTGATTTGAGTTGTTGGTATTGGCTTGTGAATATGTTAAAGTGTTAATGTAGGTGGAAGAAAAATTGGGTGAGAAATGTGATTTTGGAAATGGCTTATTTTTGTCCACACGGGAAGAGACACGGGCGTGTGTCTCAGCCGTGTGTGACACATGGCCAAACACATAGGCGTGTGCTTTAGTCGTATGTCCTCTGCATCTTAAAAATTGAGAAACAGAATACTCAAAATTATCCACACGACCTATCATACAGGCGTATGGCTTGGCCGTGTGACCCAAGTCAGTAAGCACCCTAAATTGGACACGGGCTGGGACACGGTCGTGTACCCCTAATTCCATTGCCCATACGGCCTGGACACACGGGCGTGTGTCCCCTGCACCTAGGAAAATTCTGAAATTTTACGAAAAATTCTTACAGTACCAGGTTTAGTCCCAACTCGCTTCTATTGCATATTTTGGGCCTCAAGCGCTCATATAAGGGACAATATGATTGATTATGGTTAATTTATGATATGAATGTGTAATGATATAAAATTATCTGTATTTGATCTGTAAATTCTGGTAATTTTTCGTAACCCTGTTCTGGCGACGAATAAGGGTCAGGGGTGTTACATTTATTGGTATCAAAGATACGGTTTAGTCGATTCTCTGACTAACTTAACAAGTACAAGTATAGCTATACATGTCATTATATAACCTGTGATAGTGTGATATCTCCTGACCATTTTAAAACATGTTTTTCATATAGTAATGTCATCCAACCGAGCTGAATCTGAAGAAGCTGAGAGCAATGCTCAAGCTTCAGTTCAAAGAGCAGGCTCAAGTAGTAGAAGGCCCGTATTTGAGGCCTCTGAAAGAGAGGCAAAAGAAGCCTTCTTCCAAATGATGAATGAATAGTTTACAGAATATGTAAGAACAAATCTGGTTGTACAACAACCTCCAGCCCCTCTTGTTTCTCAACCAGTTCCAAATATTCCTCAAGGTACAAAACTTGTTACAATCGAAAAGCCACCTGTTGATAAAATCCATAAATATGAGGCAGAAGAATTTAAAGTTATAGCCGAAGATAATCCAGAAAGAGTTGAATTTTGGTAGAAAATACTATCAGGGTTCTAAAAGGATTATCCTGTACACCGGCCAAACGTCTGAAATGTGTTGTATCTCTATTAAAAGATTCAGCCTACTAGTGGTGGAACACCTTAATTTTTGTTGTACCGAAAGAGAATGTTACATGGGAACTTTTCCAAACTGAATTTAAAAAGAAGTATATCAGTCAGTGATTCCTTGATCAGAAAAGGAAAGAATTTTTGGAACTCAAATAGGGGCATATGACAGCATCTGAGTATGAACGGGAGCTTGTATGACTGAGTAAGTATGCCAGAGAATGTATCCCGACTGAAATCGCCATGTGTAAACGATTTGAAGAAGGATTAAATGAATACATAAATTTTTTAGTTGGGATTCTCGAATTAAAAGAATTTGTGGTATTGGTTAATCGAGCACATAGAGTTGAAGAACTGAGTAAAGAAAAGAGGCAAGCTAAGATGGAAGCTCGGACTTCGAGTAAAAGATTTATGGGAAAGTCATATCAGTCGGCATCAAAGAAATCAGAAAAATATCATGATTGTTTTACCACCTCTGTAGGGTACTCTGGAAGAGATAGGAGTATTCAACGCTCCAATCCAAGATCTCAAGCTACACTTGTAGCAAGTGCTGGTAGTGTTAGAAAAAATAAACCTAAATGCAAGCATTGTAATAAAATGCATTCCGGAGAGTGCTGCATGAAAAGCGAAGCTTGTTTTAGATGTGGTTCCTTTGACCACTATCTAAGAGACTGCCTGAAAAAGCCTAAAAAAGATATTGTTCAAACCTCCAGGTTGAGCAACCCCGCTACAAAAGGTAGACCACCTCGTAATCCTGACAATGTGAGTGGTAGCCGGGGTATGACCAAAGATTCAACCGTCAAATCTGAAGCATGATCACCAGCTAGAACATATGCTATTCATGCACGCAAGGTTGCTTCTGCACTCGATGTTATTACTGGTACTTTTTCTCTTCTTGATACTGATATAACTGCTTTAATTGATCTTGGTTCTACCCATACATACATCTACAAGAATTTAGTGTTTAATAAAAATTTTCCTGTCGAGTCCACCGAATTCGCAATTAAAGTGTCAAACCCCCTATGCTAGTATGTGATGGTGGATAAAATTTGCAAGAATAGTCCTTTAATGGTATAGGGTTACTATTTTCTGGCCGATTTAATGTTATTACTGTTTGATGAATTTGATGTGATTCTGTGTTTGGACTGGTTAACTTAATATGACGCAGTGGTAAATTGTAAACAAAAACATATTACGTTGAAATGTCAGACTGGTGAAATGCTCTGTATTGAATCAGATAAAATGGACGGGTTGTCTAATGTGATATCAACTATATCAGCACAGAAATATGTCACAAAAGGTTACGACGCTTATCTTGCTTATGTGTTAGACACTAAAGTATTTGAGTTGAAGATTAAATCAGTGTAGTAGTCTGTGAGTATCCTGATGTGTTTCCAGAAGAGTTACCTAGATTACCACCGGTCAGAGAAGTTGAATTCTCTATAGATCTTGTTTCAGGGACAACACCAATATCTATAACACCATACAGAATGGCCCCTATAGAATTAAAAGAGTTAAAAGCACAGTTACAAGAATTGACTGAAAGAGGTTTTGGTCGACCTAGTTCGTCACCCTGGGGTGCACCGGTTCTATTTGTTAAGAAAAAGGATGGATTCCTGAGATTATGTATTGACTACAAACAGCTCAGCAAAGTCACAATTAAGAATAAGTATCCATTGCCTCGTATTGATAACTTGTTTGACCAGTTGAAAGGTGCTACAATATTTTTGAAGATAGATTTCTGTTTTGGGTATTATCAGTTATTAGTGAAAGACTTAGATGTGCCAAAAATAACTTTCAGAACTAGGTATGGGCATTATGAATTCCTTGTGATGCCGTTTGGTTTGACAAATGCACATGCGGTATTTATGGATTTAATAATAGAATTTTTAGACCGTATCTAGATAGATTTGTGGTGGTATTTATTGATGATATTCTAGTATATTCCCGAGATAAAAAGGAACATACTGATCATTTGAGGATTGTTCTGCAAACTCTGTGTGAAAAATAGTTGTTTGTTAAATTCAGTAAATGTGAATTTTGGCTTCAGGAAGTTGGTTTTCTGGGACATATAGTTTCAAATGAAGGTATTAGAGTTGACCCGGATAAAATTTCAGCTATTGTTAATTGGAAACCACCGAAAAATGTATCTGAAGTCAAAAGTTTTTCTAAGGTTAGCTGGCTATTATCAGAGATTTGTAAAAGGGATTTCAGTGATAGCTTCACTGATGAAAAGGTTATTACAGAAAGATGTAAAATTTGAATGGTCTAATAAATATCAGCAGAGTTTTGACAGATTGAAAGCCTTATTGACTGAAGCACCAGTCCTAGTTCAGCCTAAATCGGGTAAGGAATTTGTGATTTACAGTGATGCGTCATTGAACGATTTAGGATGTGTTTTGATGCAAGAAGGTAAAGTAATAGCCTATGCATTTAGACAGTTAAAACCACATGCAAAAAATTACCTGATACATGATCTTGAATTAGCAGCTATTGTCTTTGCGCTGAAAATTTCGCGACATTACTTGTTCGGTGAAAGGTGTCATATATTTATCGACCATAAAAGCTTAAAATATCTAATGTCGCAAAAATATTTGAATCTGAGACAGAGCAGGTGGCTTGAACTATTGAAGGATTATGACTTAGTTATTGATTATCATTCGGGAAAAGCAAATGTGGTTACTGATGCTTTGAGTAAAAAATCTCTGTTTGCTTTACGAGACCTGAATACTCAATTGTCATTGTCTGATGATGGCTCAATTTTAGCCGATTTAAAAGCTAAACCGATGTTTCTGCAGTAGATCTACAAAGATCAGAAAAGTGATAATAAGTTGCAAGCTAAATGGGAGCAGTGTGAAACTACTTCTGATTCAGAATTTCAGATTGGATCCTATGATTGTCTGTTGTTCAGAGGCAGAGTATGTATACCAAAGACTTCAGATCTTGTACAGATGATTTTGCACGAAGCTCATAATGGTACTATGTCTATTCATCCGGGGAGTAATAAAATGTAAAATGATTTGAAAAAGATGTACTGGTGGCCGGGAATGAAATGTGATATTTCTGAATTTGTATCTAGATGTTTGATATGTTAGCAAGTTAAAGCTAAACATCAGGTACCTTTAGGATTATTTAAGCCAGTGTCAATACCGAAATGGAAATGGGAAAGAGTTACCATGGATTTTATGTCAAGATTACCTCTATCTTCGAAAAAGAAAGATGTTATTTGGGTAATCGTCGACCGTTCGACAAAGTTTGCACACTTTATTCCGTTTCTATTATTTCTGATAGAGATCCGCGGTTTACATCCTGATTCTAGAACACGTTACAAGAAGCTTTGGGTACGCAATTACATTTTAGTACCGCATTTCATCCTTAGACTGATGGTCAATTCGAACATGTAATACAGATTCTAAAAGATATGCTTCGGTATTATGTTTTAGAATACGAAGGTAATTGGGAAAAATATCTGCCATTAGTCGAATTCACATATAATAACAGTTATCAGTCAAGTATAAAGATGGCACAGTACGAAGCTCTGTATGGTCGTAAATGTAAAACTCCATTGTATTGGATTGAGCTCAGTGAGAAAAAGATACATGGAGTTGACCTGATTTGTGAAACAGAGGAAAAGGTGAAAGTGATCCGAGATAGTTTGAAAGCAGCTTATAATCGTCAAAAAAGCTATGCGGATCTTAAACGAACAGAAATAGAATTTTAAGCTGGCAACAAGGTATTCTTGAAAGTTTCATCTTGGAAGAAAGTTCTTTGGTTTGGTCGTAAATGAAAATTGAGTCCACAATTTATTAGGCCTTATGAAATTACTGAAAGAATTGAACCTGTTGCATACCGATTGACTTTACCACCAGAACTAGAAAAGATTAACAATGTTTGTCACGTGTCTATGTTACGACGATATCAGTTAGACCCCTCACATATTATCTCACCGACAGAAGTCAAAATTTAGCCTGACATGACATACAATAGGGAACCGATTAAAATTTTGGCACGTGAGACGAAAGAATTGAGAAATAAAAAGGTAGCTCTAGTAAAAGTTCTCTGGCAACGACAAGGTATAGAAGAATCTACTTAGGAACCTGAGGAAACAATGAGAAAGTAATATCTGAATCTCTTTACTGGTAAGATTTTTTAGGACAAAAATTCTTTAAGGGGGTAGAGTTGTAATAGCCCGTTTTCAGTGAAATCGGAACAGTGGTTTCGAGACCACAAATTCGAGTCTGGAAGAGAAAATTATTTTAATATTATTGCATAGACTGCATTATGATAAGAATGTTGTATAAAAATTTCGTTAAGAAAATTTTATCGAATACATGTTTAATTAGATGGAAAGAACCAAATGCATAAAATGTAAAAGTTGAGTTCTAATAGCTATAGGTATTAAATAGCTATGGAATTCAAAATTTGAGGTCTTTATATGGAAAATAGACCATTAAGAAAAGTTAATAGATAAGTATGATGATTCATCATAGGAAAATTAAATAAAGAAAAGGATTAAATTGGAAAGTAAAAATAATTAAAGATGATAAGTAATAAAATAATGAAAATATCATCATATTATCATCTTTCCCAAATTATTTTACATGGAAACCCTAGTTACAAGAGCTTGAAGGTAGCAAGCTTATTTGGTTCAATTAGGTGAGTATTCAAGTCCCGTTTTTAATGATTTTTATGTTTCTGAGATCGTAATAGCTTAATCTAGCTATCTCGGGGATTAATTTGCAAAGTTATCAAAGTATTAGGGTTTTACCATTGATGAATATTTTTGAATTATGAATTTTTATGGTAGAAAATGAAAGGTTATTGATAGATAAACAACTTTTGTAAAGGAAATTTTGATGAAATTAAATTGAAAAGATGTAAATTCATGGAAAATTCTAAATTTTGTGAAATAAATGGGCTATTATTGTTATATGTAAAAATCAGTTAGGCTTGGAATAATGACTAAATTGCATGAATTTCATTTTCCGAGACTAGGGACGAAATTAGAATTAATTAAAAGTATAGGGGCAAAACGGTAATTTTTCCTAAGATGTAATTTGAATATGAATTATGTTAAATTGATGTTAAATTCATTTGTATATATCCGGATAGACCAAATTAGAATTAATTAAAAGTATAGGGGCAAAAAGTGTCGGATTAGTAGATTTTGCGTACACGAACATTGTCGAGGTAAGTTCGTGTAACTAAATTGTATATTTAAATGTTTTAAATTGAATTTCATGTATGTGATTGTATTATTTCCTTGCATAATCTAATTAATTACATATCTGATAATATCCGACAAGTATTAGATCTCGTTTGAACAAATGAAATTTGATGGATACAGGGTTCCCGAATTGGTTGAAGACCTGCATGTGTTGCGGACACACCATAGCTTGAAAGAGCGTCCCGATATGAGCTCTCATGAGCATCCTATTATATAGTTCTTGCAAGCTTCTTGTTAATAGCCAAAATCTACAGTAACAGAGAGAAGTATTTGTTGGAAAAACGGGTTTGGAAAATGCAATGGAAATTAAATTTAGGGAAAAAACTAGAGTTTTAAAAAATTTTCCAAAACAAGATCTTGGTTGTCATATCTAAAGTAATAAACACTTAATCAAAATTGAACCTTTTCGATTCGTCTAGGATGAATGCTTCGACCGAGTAGTATTCTCTACTATTCTCAGGTTCACATCTATCGAGTGTGGGCTCGCTTTGAATCAGAAAATTTTTCACAAAAATTACTAGTGGGGTAATTTTGTAATTTCTCTAAATTTTGTAGTCAAGTTGTAAATTAGAAAAATATATTTAGAAATTTTCGTGAATAATTTTTTCAGAGAATTTTCTCTCTACAACTTTCTCATGAATTCAAGTGTGTGTAAATAAAGACCCAAAGCTCTCTTTATATATGGAGAGTTTAGAGAGTTCAACTATGGTTGAACTTAATCACTTTAATATTTAATTCATATAATAATTATCAAGATAAATATTAGATTAAATTTAATATTAAATCTTATTAAAATAATAGAATGTTTATCTACAAGATAAACATTAAATTAAATTTAATATTAAGATAATCACTTTAATATTAAATTAATAAAATACTATTAAGATAAGTTTTAAATTAAATTTAATATTAAACTATTATTGTTTTTGGAATAATTAATTTGAAATCAAATTCTCTAGTAGAATCCCAGTGGGAGTGTAACTCTTCCACTACTTGACCATCGATAACCAACCGCCGCCAGCCATTGAGACACCACTATTGCGGCCATCAACACTGTCGTGTCCGTTGATGCAAGGGTGGCATCCCGAGCCGATTCAACTACTGTTGATTTGGTACAGGTTATTGACAACCCGACCGGTCTGGTCTAGCCATCAGTTGGGCTGTCGGCTCGGTTTCACATAGCGGGCCTGATTTGAATATTTTTGGGTCTTGATCTCGATTTTAGGCTTTTGAGCTCAATTTACGATCTGAAGTCCAATTTTCAAGTTCAATTACTAATTGGGTCAATTGTTTGACTTGAAATTTAATTTCCAAAAATATCATATTAATTTTAATTAATTTGATTAATTTAATTTTACTTGGTTAAAATTAATTTTTCCAAAAATCACTTAGATTTTCCAAATTAATTTTTCAAGAAAATTCTTTAATCAAATTCTCTAGTTGAACAATTCTTACGACCACCTAATTTATTTTCACATCGAATAAATCGACTCAATTAAATTATTCCCGAAGTTGTACAATTTTTTCCTAATTCAAATGTAGTCCGATCAAGCTTTTGTTGAGCTAGTGGAAGGACCAATTGGACATATACAATAAGGCTCTAGTGATTGCAATTATGTCCAGAAACATCATTTCGATAATTCACAATTACTTAATCATGGAGTTAGTCCACAAGAAGTACCATGATTGAAAACCCCTTATTGTATACTCTTTACGAAAACAATTCATCCAACTGGTTTATCCAATGACCTCGTCATATGTATGTTACTCTCATATGGTATCTTTGATTCCTTTGAGTTAAATTCGTTCACTCAATACAATCTTATTTTATTTCATTGTCAACATTGTGTCTTCTTAATGATTAATATGATCATTGTCAACAAATGACTGTGATAAATTGCTCGTTCGAGAACAAGAAACCCATAACCACTTTCCATATTTATTAATCCACACAATGCCAATGGGAGGATATCAGTAACTCTTTAGTTGAGCTATGAATTCCACTGTTGCTAGTAAAGCCATGCCATACACAAGTCATGTACCCAACATACCGGTTATGGGTTTGATCATCTTTAGAGCATAAGCCTCCACTTATGTCAAAGCACATGAGTTGCATATGCATGGTCAATGACTAACTCAGGATTTAGTTAAATCACACCATGAACGTCACAAGGGAATTAATTCACAAACGGATTTAGAATTAATTCATCTTGGGTCCAATCCAATGTATCATTCTACCAATGAATACATTTATGTCTCTACTCATGGAGTCAACTGCTGTGATAGCCAAGACTAGTCATCTCCCCAATTGGAATTGTAGATGACATAATAATCCTTCTCAGTATTTGAATTAAATGCTCACTTCGATTCTTTTAAGAGATTACTGACTTATTTAGATTATCTACTGAAGTAAGTTGTCTTTCTCACAATGTAAACGTTCTTACAATGCCACTTATCTTCAATTTGAACTTAGACAATCAATGAGCTAATAATTGTTTATCACAATTTCGCTATGCATGCAAAATATAAAAGACATAAATACAAAAGAAAAACTAGTGAAATGTGAAATTAACTTTATTTATTTATTCATTGTTTAAATAAATAGAAAACAATTACATGTTTACTATAATATGGACACATTTCCCAACAGTATTCATATTTCTCATTACTTGTACTGATACTATAATGTCAAGGTAGGGTCATTGCACTGTTTTGGTGATTTTGAGTCTTTGAGGCTCGTTTTCGCTCCTGGACATCTCCAAATATATACAAATTGATTCTAAGTGGTTTTAACATGATTTTGAAATTCTAAAATTTATTTTACCCATTTTTCATTATTTACATTGAATATTTAATTTCTTAAATAAATCAAAGAATATTGTCACGAGAGTGCTCTAGTGGCATAACCCATTCATACCAGTCGTCAAAACAGATGAAGGGGTGCTGAATTGTGATTTTTTTTCCTTATAAATAAACTTCACTACAACAAAAATGACTTTTTGTGATGTTTCAAAAGTGTCACAAAAATAATAGGAAAATGTCACGAAAAGTAAGCTTTTTGAGCTTTCTTAAACGTTTTTAGCGAAAGGTAGGAAAGCATCATGCATATAGCATAACTAAAAGTCGTGAAACTTAAAAAAATCATGGAAATGTATCTTTTTTATGAATTTTTTTGAACACCACAAAGAGTATTATATTCCCTTAATTTTAAAAGCGTCATGTTAACTAAACAAAAGTGTCACGAAATGATTGTCTATTTTGTATTGTTTAAAAACACCACAAATAATTCAATCCAAAAGGTCACAAATTGTTTGTTTATTTTGTGACATTAAGAAAGCGTCATGAAAAATAGATTAGAAACATCATGAAATGTTGTGTATTTTGTGACATTTAGAAAACATCATAAAAATTTAGTTTAAAAACATCATAAAAAATACTTTTAGTTTTTTTTCTTTAAAGTAATTGATGTGATTCCAAACACCAACACAATGTCAAATTCTGATGGGTTGATGAACGAAGTTAATGGGCCGAATCATCATGGTCCAATTGTGCAAGGAATGTTCAAAGTATTGCTTGATCCATTACAAATGCCAATTGGGCTGATTACGAGGGCTCGAGCCAAATGCTTCAAGGAATCTCTTAATGGGCTGATACGTGGACTCTGGGATTAAGCCCAAGCTAATCTTGCCCAAATTGGGCTGGCCCCAAATCTTATGTTGGTTTATATAGTCCAAGTGTTGGACGAATATTCTGATGGGCCTGAATCAAGCATTTGACCATCTTGATCCTTTTTACTCAATTCAAGTCTTTATTTTGTCTAATAAGTCTGCATGTTGTTTTAATTCACAGACTTGGTTATATTTTATGTTCCAATTAAGTGTTATTATATGTCATGATGTTAATATTGTGTTTAAGATGCCAAGTTTGTTTATTATTATTATTATTTGTGTGTGGGTCACTTATGTCATGTTAAAACTCTAGTTTGAATTTAGTTGTTGTCATGTTGGTAAAGCATCAAGTCCAAGGAGTCTTTGAACCGAATTCTAGTATGTTAATTGCATTGATCTCATCCCTTTTTATATGTATTTGTAGGAATTGTTCGATTGGCCAAATCAAGACTCTTCAAGCGTCGTAATCAAAGTCGAATGTACAGACAAATTATGTTCAAAGAATTTACAAATACATGCCATAACTTTGGTACATGTGACAGTTCGTATGGAGGACCAAATAGTTGGATACATGTATTTGTTGTGTGACAAAATTCAAGGGATGTGCATGGTGCATGGATTGAGGCTTGAAGGGGAGTTTAATATGACCAAATATCTTTTATACATGCATGAACAACTAAGGGGGATGAGTCTTCATAAATACGGCACAATGAATTGTTACAAGTATGCACAATTGAGAAGATGAATCTACAAGATACATGCAAAGGTTCAAGAACCAAGCAACCATTAATGCATCTAATAATTAAAGGTGCATGTTCCATGCAAGATACATGATCAGCTAGGAGATGGAAAAGACTTTTGATGTTCATTCAAGCATTTGGAGATTTCTTCCAAGCTTAGAATGCATGCATGGTCCAAAGAGGAGGAATATGTCCATTTGAATGTTCAATGTACCTACTTAATTCATGAATGTCATTTAACTCTATACATGAACTTCATTATGACCGAATGTGGCTATTAGATTACCTAGTCCTATAAATAGCTTAAGTCTGGTCATTTGTAAGGTTAGACCATTTTGAATATAAACTTTATTTGTGAGATAATTCTCTCTTGGTTCTTGATTTAACTATTGAACTTATAAACCTTTCAAGTTTCTGGCGTTCACCCTTGTCTTATCACCCCGTTCATCCATCTTAGAGTATGGCGACTTACTATACCAAGGTTCGAGTAATTTTGCAAGTTAAGTGGGTTGAGTTCAATATAACTTCAATTCCTTATACTGAAATAACTTCGGGTCAAGGTTCCACCCCGTTCCTATTTACGATAATCCTAAAAAATTTGTGAATTTTCCAACCATCGAGTACAGGTCTCGTTGATCTATTTTTGAGGTTCTATTCGAATCAGGAAATCACATCAGTAATGATAGAATTACAAAAGCGTCACAAAAACTATCACCTTTCTTGACCTTTATATTCTAACTAAAATTAATGAAAAGAATAAAAACATCATAAAAAATGAAAAAAATTTAAAGTCATAATAATATTATTAAAGTCACTAGAAGTCATAATGTAAATAACGTAATAAATTGAGTGCAAACACATAAATTTTACCATAAGAAAAGTTAAAGTCAAGTACTAATGTTCAAACAATAAAACGTAAAGCCACACACATACACACACGCACACATAAAAGACAATGCAAGTGGTAATTGAAACTAACCTAAAGCCATACAAGGTTTGATGAACTAAATAGTGCAATCACGAAAATTTTTGTCAAGACCACAACCTGGAGTCACATTAGTATCTCTACATTAGGTTGATGGGAGGAGTGATAATCAATGGCTTGCAATAGAAGATGCAGAACTGCTCCTAACTAAACTTGTATAGTTAGCTTCTGAACCTTGGCTTGTAGATCTTGAACCATTTGCCATAAAATTGATGAATGGGGCATATTAGCCGGGGTCTCTAAAGGAAAAGACATATCAACATCCTAGAAATATGAATTTCCACTCTTATACATTTGGAAGAAGATGTTGTGTGTTAACCACTTTTCCCCATCCTTTTTTATATTGAGGAAAGAGCCCAAATCACGTTTGACAACTTCTAAATTTTTTAAATTGTTTGTTTTCTCCGGATCAAACGAATGTTGCTCGCTCATATATGTCATCTTTTCCTAAAAGTTCAAATTAAAATAAAGGAAATCTCAAATTCATGTACACATTTGATCAAATATTCTTCTCATTTTTAGTATATTCATTCATGCATAATATAATTATGAAACTTATTTAGCATGAAGCTTCTCCTTACAAATGTAATAAACTATTTAAAACAACCATACCTTACAATAATATATATCAAGCCATATCTTACAAAGATATAGATTCATATTTTAGTGTACTAGTTATGTTAATAAAATAAACAATAAAACTAATATGTATTACAATGGAAACTAACAAAAACAAGTTTACGGTAGGAGACAACAAATTGTTTCTTTTGAAGGATAAAGAACTTCAACATAGCGAATCATAAATATCAATAGTAAATCAAATGCTAACAAAAGAGTGCATAATTCCAATCAAATTTCATACATAATTGTAGCAAATGATCATCAACATACACAAAGCCCTACAATAATGGTTCTTGATTCAACTCCTAATAGTACATTAATAACTCTAGCATATAGAGTTATTTATTACTCTTAAGCTTATATTTCTATCAAGATAAGAGTGGTTTAGAGTGTTTTTATAGTTAATTTAATTATGTTCATGTTAAATAGTTAATTTTTGAATCATTTATTTTAATAATGTATTTCTGCCAAATAAGATGCTGAAAATGTGAATTATTATTCTTAAAGGTGACTATTAGAACATTGGAAATATGGAGAAAAAAAGATGTTGAATTTTAACATCTGAAGCCCTATTGTTGTAGTAGAACCATAACATCAAGCTTGAAGAGAACAAATTGGAGAATGCCATATCAGCTTTTGGGCATAACCCATATCTTAGTCAAGTGCTGATGATGATTGAGAATCAGAAGGAATAGGGCTCTGTTAAAATTAAAAGGCCCAAACACTTCCAAGAGGACAAAAATAGAATAAAAAGGGGGAGTTGACCTAACCTACCATCTTTTGGGGATATAAATATCTCATTTTCAAAACATAAAGGGAGAGTCGACTGATACAAGTAAGAACATCCATTTTTAGAAGAAGAGAAGTTGGAAAAGAAGAAGATAAGAATAGGAAGAAAGAGAAGAACCAATTGACGAGAATCACCTTATTGGGCTTGAAATCTCTTCCCTTTTACTTTTTGCATTTTGTTTATTTTCTTTTTTGTTATCTTGAACAATGGTTGGGTTTTTCTTAATTATTTTTAATTTGGTGTTTATGTGCTAAATGTTTATTAGCTAAATAATTATAAAACCCTAATATGAGATTATTTGTAGCGACTTGGAAGTCAGTAGTACCAGAAAGTGTAGTTTCAGGATCCCATTTTCGTAAACCAAACTTGTAAATATTTTTGTTAAATATTTATAGAGTTATTTATGAGTGGATTGAATTTTGAATAGGTAATTTCGCCGAAATAGTGTTTAACTAGAGTATAGGGACTAAAACACGTGAGTGATAAAAGTATGAATTCTTAAGGAATTACATACGAGATAACAATGCTCAAACAAGCTATCAGTCGTGAAGATAATTGATATGGAATGATGTGGATGAACGCGGAAGCGGATTGTAGAGTTTGTCAAAGCCACAGATTTATCCTAGATCTTTAGACGAACGTAAACTGAAATGAGAAATAACGAAAATAGATTAGTTGTCACAAAGGAGAGTCAAACGAAATTAAAATAAACAAAAGATGAACTGACTCATAAAGAGTCAGAAAGAGAATGAATTAGGGTTTCTTGGATGGAAAGAAACCATCCTTAGACCTCAAGACCCCAACCAAATTTGGAAAAACAAAACACAAACATATTTGTTACAAGTGATTATAAAGACAGACGCAAACTATTTTGTGCAAGAATGTTTGAAAAAACAAGAAAAGATTAAAACTCCTAATTTTGATGTGTTTCTTAATGAAACAAGATAGGGGAACATCTTTCTTGAAGCCTTTAACCTAGAACGAAAATCACTAAAATCAGCAAGCCAAAACAACAAGAAGTAACTTAAATAAGCAAGAAATGATAAATTAAGGATAGAAAAGATAATATGACATCCTAAGAAGCCTTGGAAACATTAAGAATGCACAACTCCTTTCAATGGCTTTAATTCCCCCTTCAAGAAAGAGATCTTGACAAAAAAAAAAAAGCTTGAAGATGACTCAAGAGCAATTCTTGAAGAAAAACTCAAAGAATTATTATTAACTTAAAAAAAACATAAATCAATTGTTTATCTATAAGGGTGAACGTCCATGCTACTTATAGGCCTCCAAAATAAAATTTCCTAACCTAATGGAATAACGACTCATCAAATAAAAAAATAAAAAAAATTTAAGTGTGGACTTTTCATGGGAATTCAGCTAAAGGAATCAAATGGGCTCTTTGGGCTGAATTCTTACACGTTGATCTACCTATAAAAAATAAAACTGGACCTATAGTTTAAATATTTTTCAATTTTGGTCACTTTGATAATTTGGTCTGATATTCAATTAAATTACTTTCCAAACTTCAGGATGGACTTGTAGACATCTTGATGGGCCATTTTTTTTCAAGAACTTGGTCTTGTGATCTATTTGCTCTCAAAATTGGCTCGTTCAAGCTCGTACATGAAATGCGATGCACCTAGGCTGCAAGATTCGGTTTCTTGGACCAAGATTTCCAAGATTTGAAAATTTGATTTTCTTGATTGTTGAAATTGTTTGAAACAACAAAATTGGACCAAGATTTGGTTTCTTGATTTTCTTGAAAACAAGAAAGTGAATCTTGATTTCCTTTTTCGGTCGTGTGCGCATCTAGGGCTTTGGTAACGAAGTCTTGGATAGTCCCATTTAATCTTGCTTAGATTTGCTTGGCCTTCTGCCTCGTTATTGGGCCTTGAGAATATTTGAGCCCATCACATTCATGAGCCTAATTTTTGGTCTCGATACTCGTATCATTCTCCCTTCCTCAAGAAGATTCGTCCCTAAATCTTTAGCTGCACAAAAAGAAAAGGGATTAGAACAAATAACAATAAAATGGAAAAAAATACTTACTTAAACTTTCTTTTGCGCCAAAACTATCTCCAGGATCAAATTTATGATTTTGATCTCTTAAATTAGCATGGATCAAGTATCTCTCTTTCAAAAACAAACCATCAACACTAAGGGTCTGTTTGATTACCAGTAAAATATTTTCCGTAAAATGATTTCGGAAAATGTTTTACTTTTCGTAAAATGATTTCTTGGAAAATATTTTACGGTGTTTGATTGAATCATGTAAAATATTTTTCGCCGCTATGATTTTTGAAAATATTTTTCGGAAAAGTTGTTTTTACATATATTAATATATATTAATAATTTTTATATTTTAAATTATTTTTACATATATTGCAATGATTTATTTATAATAATACTCAATTATTAAGCTACAATATTAATCGTTATAAATTGAAAAAACTAATATCAAATAAATTATTTGTAATTGTGTTAAAAAACAAGTCTTGAATAATTAAAAAACAAGTTCTTGGAAAATCGATAAACTGAAGCAGTTTTCTACCGAAAATAAAGGAAGGAATGAAGGAGGCGATAGAGAGGAGAGCACGGAAAATGTCTTACGGAAATTGAAAGGGTAAGACATTTTCCCTAAAATGTAACCCATTTTCCCTTGTTTTGGAGTTCATTTTCCAAATGGAAAATGTTTTCCGCCAATCAAACGCTGGAAAAGTTGGAAATGATTTTCCGGAAAATCAATTCCGTCAATCAAACAGACCCTAAATAAAAAAGAATATTAAGCACATGAGTGTTCAAGTAAAAAATAACCTGTAACTTTCTTTGAATATGCATGGTCATCCATAAGAATTTCCAACGATGAGTCAATAATTTCACATAATTATAAAAATTAAGTAGTTTAATATTATTATGTAAAAATTCATATTTAAAGTCGAAAGTAGAAAATTTTGTTGCAAGATCAAATGCATGAGGTTCCTTAATAAACCTGTCAAATGCAACCAAATTAAGCTTTAAATACCTAGATAAACCCATAAAATCAATTGAACTTTCAGACCATTGTTTATTGAAATTTGACAAATGAGAAAGCATGTTGTAGGGAAAAATAAAATCAATAGCATATTTATTAAAAACATTCAAGGTATACCTACATATTTCAATTTTCGATGTATCATTACTTTTCTTACCTTCTAGCACATGTGGAGAATTTTTTATGTTCAACTTATCTCTTTCCCACAAGTAAAATCGTCTATTGATGGTAGAGTAATATAATTGAGAGCTCGTCAATGGATCCTTGAAATCCTGTAACAAAGAAACATCACTAAAAAAATTGAGTTAGGGTTAGTTAAAATATGATCATTCCTCGCTGTTGTATGGGTATTTTCTTACTTTTCATTTTCTTTTTCCACTTGAGAACTCTCTAATTTGACCTCATATGTATTTTCACTCACTAAAAGTGGACCATCAAGTAGACTTTTATCACTCAAGGTCTCTTTTCACTCTGTCTTTTCAATTTTTTCTCCCTCACAGTCCATATCCCCCTCATAAGCATTATGAATATTCAATTCAGTACAATATATCTTAGTAGGGGAACATGACGTTTCTATCTCATCTAACTCAATAGATTCAAGGAAAAAAATTCTCACTATCTTTTTAAGGTTCACAAAGTTCGCCATCACAAATCTCTTTTCCACTAGAGTATGAGTTAAGAAAAGGTACAAAGTCATACTTAGTTTCTTCTCTAGTTGGATATTTAATTGGACATTAGAAATCATTATGATCTTTTGAACTACACCAATAAAATTGTACAAAAGGTGATATCTCAATCGTCTTCTCTCTATTTGAATATTTAATTGAACATTGGCAACCCTTGTGATCTTTTGAATTGCACCAGTAACATTGCACAAAAGGTGATAGCTCAATCGTATTCCTCCTTTCGTTTGGCCATTTCCCATTGAATTGACAAACTAATTTATGGTAACTTTTTCGATCACAATAAGTCTCTTGATCATTGTTTCCATGAAATTCTGGAATTGAGAACTTTGATTTATCTAAAAATGTTGCCCACGATCATTATTAACCAAAGTTTCATCATTTGCATGAGAGACACATTGAGCATTATTTGCACGAAGACGAGGCTAATCAACCTTATCTCCCCAATTACAATTTCAACGTTCAATTTTGGTACTTGGACATTCCAAATTTTTGCTGATTGTGTTTAGAATAGTGTCACGTTTCTGATCTCGAGCATTTTTATCCTCTAGATTTCGTTGGAACCTATCGAACCTGTGTTCGAACTTAGCATTGAATTCATTAAGGTCACACTATAATTTCATTATGAAACCAGCAAGATTTTCGATGGTCACTAGTGGTGTGTCACTCTATCCATCACTTCCTTTTCCACTATGAGACATTGTGACAAATCTAAAAAAAAAAACACAGCACTCAAAAAGAAAAAAAAACTAAACAAATCTCACCATTATGCACTCAAAAATAAAACTAAATTCTCAATGAGGTAAGAATTAATCTTGTGAATCCTTTAGGAGTATTTATGACAATCAGTCAGAATGTTAAAGAATCTTTCTACCAAATATCCTAATGACACTAGGAGTCCAAAAGTGGTTAGACATCAAAGAATTGTGTTGCACGGAGGAATGAATGTGCAACGTGCTTTAACCTACTAACACAAGAAACAATAAAGTGTTAGAATGTGTACATGAACAATAGAAAACAAAAACAAATGAAAACCTAAAGGTAAGAGTCAATGAAAATTGCTGAAACCCAGAAACCTGAAAAATTGCAAAGCAACTTGACAAACTTCATTCGAGGTGTTTTCGATTTCCAAAAATCATGAAATATATATTGGAGCCTCCTCAAATAATGTAGATCTAATCTGGAAAGTTTCGGCACAAAATTCAACCCACATAATATTTTTTCTTTTTTCTTTTTTTCATATTTTTTGGGTACTTTTTTATCACTTTTTTCATGGGAAATATTTTTTATATTGCAATATAGTGCCAAGAATCAATATATAAAATTTTAAATCAATTGAAAAACTTTTACCCACTAAAAAATATTTCTTTTCCAAAAAAATTTAGGTAAAAACTGCTTATAGGTTGTTTTGCAATGGAAATCAATTTAGAAATCAACCATGAACAACCAAAATGCCCAAATTTGATACCAAATGATAGGGAATGATATGTCACGTATGCGGAACAGAATTATAGCTTGTCTAAGTTGCGCATTTATCCTAGATTTCTTGACAAACGTAAACTGAAACAAGAAACAACGAAAATAGATTAGTATGGAATAACTAAATGGAATAACAAACGTAAACATCTATAAGGGTGAACGTCCATACTACTTATAGCCCCCCAAAATAAGTTTTCCTAACCATAATGGAATAACTAAAATGACAACTCATCAAATAAAAAAAAAATTTAAGTATGGACTTTTCTTGGGAATTCAGCCAAAGGAATTAAATGAGTTTTTTTGAGATGAATTCTTACATGATGGTCCACCTATTAAAATAAAATTGGACCTATAGTTTAAATATTTTACAATTTGAGTCACTTTGATAATTTGGTCTGATATTCAATTAAATTACTTTCCAAACTTCAAGATGAGCTTGTAGACATCTTAATGGGCCATTTTTTCAAGAACTTTATCTTGTGATCCATTTCCTCTTGAAATTGGCTCATTCAAGCTCATACGTGAAATCCAATGCACCTTGGCTGCAAGATTCGGTTTCTTGGACCAAGATTTCTAAGATTTGAAATATTGATTTTTTTTTATTCTTGAAATTGTCTGAAATAGCAAAATTGGACCAAGATTTGGTTTCTTGATTTTCTTGAAAACAAGAAAGTGAATCTTGATTTTCTTTTTCGGTTGTGTGCGTATCTAGGGCCTTGGTAACGAAGTCTTGGATGGTCCCATTCAATCTTGCTCGGATTTGCTTGGCCTTTGACCTCATTATTAGGTCTTAAGAAAATTTGAGCCGATCACGTTCATGAGCCTGATTTTGGGCCTTGAGGCTCGCATCAATAATGTTACACGATCTTACTCACATGAGTTAACGAATCATATTATGTATACTCAATGTTGCATTTAAATGACCGATTATTTAGCTAATAGACGAAGTATAAGATTATTTAACCACATAAACAAACTTAATGAGTAAACATTTATCAAAATGACATAGTTTTGTCTTTTAACTTAATGGTTTTGACTTTTAACTTTAGAAAAGGTAAACATTTATCAAAACGACATAGTTTTGCCTTTTCTTATTCGGATTTTTGGATAACTCGAAACGTGTAATTTATATTCGAGTTAAGCCGAAAAATTTAGTTTTTTATTCGAGTTGATCCGAATAACTTGATTAACTAAAATAGTTTGAACTATTTAATTCAAAATTTAAATTTTTTATCGAGTTTTTTGAATCGAATCAAATTTTGCTTACCCCTACTTAGACGCATTTGAACTCAAGTCCTCTTACATTAATAACAATATCTATACTAATCGAGCTAATACTCAATTCACAACATATCCGCAAATCTAAAACAATGTACGAATATTAATTATATAAAAACATAATAAAAGATGAATACAAATATTATACCGACTATCTTAGCTGTTTGGATGAATTGTGCGGAGTGAAATCCCATTTCCCTATATAAGATAGGAGACATACAGTATGACCTAGTATTTAACAGAGCAATTTATAGATAGATGCATACAAATTGTTGATGACAAAAAAGGGTTCATGTTGCTTGTCTTTAGCTATTTGAGACACTTTGCCAGCTCTGCTAATTTTAGGGTTGTTTTGCAGATTGAAAATGAAAGATTTCCCCATCTCACAATTTCCATCAACCAATTGAAGATGTTTAGGAAGGTAAATTCAAGGATTATGTAATTTTTATTTTAAAAATGGTAATAGTGAAATTAAAAGAACGTAAGTGAAGGGGCATTTGCAGAAAGTAATAAATGAGTGAGGTGAGAAGGCAATGGAAGGTCATGATGACTATTCATAAATAGGTTCAGATGGGGTTGGTAGGTGGCTTTGCTCCTTTCTCTCTGTGTCTCAGCTCAGTCAAATGCATGCAAAACCATTACAACCACGACGTGCTTATTTCAGAAACTCAAGGCATCAAAAAAGCAACTGCCTTCCTCACACCATTCAATGCGCCTTTGTGTATTTGGATATCACATTTATTATTCATAGTAACAATAAATATTATTATTTAAATATTTAAATTTGTTATTTGAGGTTTTATTTAGACATCCAAATCATTATTTACTGATAAAAACATAATTTTTAAGTCCTGATCTGATTTGGATTTGGATAAAGAATTAGTAGTTCTAATCATGACATTCCTGCTGGACCATGGCATTAGTTGTAGTGCATGTATGGAGGCCGAATTATATTTTTTGACTAAAGATTTAGATATCCCTGCTCTGCACTGCACTGCCAAATGCCATGGGTGGCCCCTTAAATGTAATTAGAGAAGGCACGTGGCACGTAGTATAAATAATAAATAAGAAGGGGGGGACCATTTGAGATTGACCTAACAATGCAAAAACCTCTCCATTCTGAGACTGCCGCAGTTAATACATACATACATACTATAAGACATGGGAATTAGGGAATTACAGTAGCTTTTGCTATTGCTTTTTTCTTATATGAGTTTGGGAAGTGCAAAGAGAGGGACAAAACGGATGGTCAAACTATGTGGTACATTGCTGCTACCCTCCCATTTGGCATTTGTATCTAACCCTCTTAGGCCTAGGGTCTTTTTGTTTGTTATTTCCCTTTCTTTTCTGCCCTATTGAAGAAAAATATTTTATAGTGATTGGTAGGTACGTAAACCTATCTATGGGTTTTGAAAAATAAAAACCCCTATCCATGGGTTAGATAAAATTCCTTGTTCAATATTAATCTTTTATAATTAAAGGTAAATAAGATAAATTAATTTTTATATGTTAGATTAAATAGTAAATTGATATTTTTTATTAAAATTTTATCTATTTTAAAATTTAGTGTGACTGGTAGAATACTTAGATAGTGATATGTAGTATGTCATGCACCTCATGGTTTTTAACGTAAAAATAGATGTAATTTTAAAAGATCAATAATCAATATACTCTTTTCTCTAATATATAAGGGCTAATTTATTATTTTATAAATAGTAAGAATAAAATGTAATCCAACTTTTAATAATGAGATCTCTATACTATCTCTATTGAAAAGTTATAATTTAAAGTCCCAAACTCACTTTTATTTATTGCTAAAAAATTAAATTTGGATGCACTATCTAATTTCAATTTAAGCTTTTTCTAGCTTTTCCTTTTCATAAGAAGATCAAAGGGTATCTCAAGATTTACTTAGATTTTAATTCTCTATTTTAACAATATATTTGCTCATTTTTGTCTTGATATATGGCTTTATAAAAGAATCTCACGATATTAAACCTTGATGGAAAATACCCAAGCTTCTAAGGAAGTAGGAATAGTGAGATTAAGTACAATTCTTTTGCATGTTAAACGATGAGAAAGGATTGTATGAACAGTGATGTTACGACATATATATTTATTTTTAATAGTTTTATGTTACATTAATATTTTTATCTTAAAATTTATTATTTTTAGAAACAAATCAAATTTAAATTAAAATTTTAAAACATAAAATTATTGGAAAGAGAAAATATCTCTGCTTCATACAGTCTTTTCTCGTTAAACTATATTTGTTAAAATAAAATTAACGATAATATTTTAATTTAATATAAGTTTGAAAGGTTAAAAGTTGCAAAACATTTATTTATTTTTAAAGTAAAAAACATTCTTTAATTTCAAGGATTTTTCTGAAAGCAATTTCAAAGAAATTAAGAAGAGAGAAAAGGAAGCATTTACTAACAAAACAGGCACAGAAAACGACACATCAACCAAATCCCTTTGTTATTACTTTGATAAACTTATGGCACACAAGACTGAGACTGTATATAAATAGATAAGTCTAAGGAGCTTTTTCCCATCTTTCATGGCACTGTTTCCACTTCCTCCATAGCCATTTTCTACTGACCAGTCCAAAAAGTCTTAACCCTTCTTCATTGGCTTCCCGAGCCATAAGCTGCTATCAATGGCTCAACGACGCCCATTGCCACCCTTGATCATGGACCTGACCATCGCAGTTCGTCCACCAGGTCATCAACATCCTAGCTCAAGAAAAGTAGATTTCATGTTTTGAAGTCGATGGCAATATCTCTCCTGAGCTTTTTCTTCTTATATCTTTTCTTCTATTCTCGAAATTCTTTGATGATTATTCGAGTTTTCTTGGCCTTGCAAGTCCGTAAGCAAGGTAAAATTTTTCTTGATCACTTTAAGAATTTTCAAGAGACTCTGAGCATGAAATTTTCATCAAAAGTTCGAGAAAGTTCTTATCTATCTTCTATCCCTCCTGAGCTGTATCTTCTCTTGGTCTCATTTCTCTTTAACCTAGCTAGGGTTATCTTTTATCATCTGTTTCGGTTTTAGCTTAAAGTATTTCTAAATGCAATTGGATTATCCGAATAAAATTTATGAGCTTACACCGGTATGTACGTGGTTGTTCAAAGAAATATGTATTTACCAATTTTAGTTTTCTTTACTTTTTTTTTTGTAGCTTTTTAATATTCTATGTATTTACCAAAGAAAAAGAAAAAAGAAAACATCCTACGAAGCAATATCAAAGAAGAAAATGTAAAGGAAAAAGATTAATTAACAGAACATCCTTGAAAAAAGATGACGTATGAACAATGGAATTAGGACTAAGGAATCTTTGGTTAATGGTGAGATTCAACTCTATATTGTTGGATACATGCACTTAATAGTGAGATCGTAAATTAAAAACCCTGGGTTCATTAAGACATGGTTGCATATGATGAAGTTAAGTCTTAAAAAAGACTGGATGATCCAACCTACTAGCATCTCATAACCTTAGTGTGCTATTCGTAGATGCATGCATAACAGCAAATTGGTTTCCACAAAAGAATTTCGCACAGGAGACTGTTTTCTTGGTGCACAATAAACACATGAATTGGAGTACTGATGTTTTCTTAAATTATAGCAGTGGATGCGATAAGGCAACAAAATGTCATAATAATAGTTATTCTTACAACAAATTTGGGAGGAAATGGGTACACATGGCTCAAATCTTGGTGTTAATATCAGCTTACAATAATTTTCCAGGTACAACTGTGATTTTATTAACTTCAATAGTTTTTGGGTTCTTTTCTCCTACAGAAAAATTGTACCGATTTAGCAATGACAAAGCTGGAAAGATTAATAAAAGCGCAGCAATGCAAAGTGAAAGTTTGCAATATGAAGTGGATTTCAAGTTCCAACATATATTTATTCAAAACTCCCCTTGCTAGTTGTGTGTATACATAGAGATACTAGGGAGCTCCAACCTAATAACAACAAAAATTTGAACACCCCAAGTTATTTACTATTATAGTGTTGGCTAGTTGATACCTTCACTAATATTAAGTATAAATATTTGTATTTATTTTTAGTCTTCATGAGATTTATTATACAAAATTGCATATATACTAATAATTTATTAAATCAGCCTATGAATCTATTGTGCCTTCAAATACGAATAATGATCCCATTTGGAAAATTTTTTGGAGATGCCGCAAAGGATCGATTATTTCTTCGGTTGGGCCGTAATAACAAGTTGCTTATTTGACTATGGATTCTTTACAACATTGATTTGTATCGTACTTCTTTGAATAGAAGTATAGTAAAAGTTTGGAAGCCAATGTCATGGTTCCCTCCTTTGTATGTATGGAAGTGAATGTGGATGGCGCCTGTAAACTTGGTACTAATTTAGCATCAGCTGGCGGTGTTATTAGAGACTCCAATGGTAGATGGCTTTGGGGTTTTGGTTGTAACATTGGTTTATGTAAGTCGTATGAGGTAGAGTTGGGGGGATCTTTGATGGAATCGACCAAGCTTGGAAATGTGGAGGCCACCGCATCATTGGATTGGATTTACTTTTTAAAATTTTAAAAATATATCATTATTTAATTTATTGACAAAAACCTTTTGATCAATCTTTCAAAGTCATTTTATGGTCTATAAAAAATAATTCTTTCGAAGTTCATTGTAATAAACCTTAACCTGAACCGATGAGAATTCTGATTAGATTGAGTTGCATGCCATACCTATCTCTACTAACCTGAGAGTCTATTTATCTCAAGGTCACCTAACGGCTAACCGAAAATGAATTTTTTGACTAACTGGTTGGATTTGTCTAGGTTCCATACTTTACTGCTTATGCTATCCAACGTTCTCACCAAGACCATATATGTCCAGAATTACCATATTTCAATCATAACTCACAACCCACCATGTAATATATACATATACACATCTTATTCCTCAAGAAGAATGCTTAAAAGCCAAGCAAACCCCCCCATATATATATACAGATATCATTCCAAGCATGACCATTTGGCCTATATGACCTTAATTACACACCAAAAACAACATGTTTCTTATCACATCTAAGAGTACATACATGCCACAATTATAGGGAACAAAATAGAAGGGGAAATAAATACTTTCAAAATGAAAGAACCCCTAAATTGACCTAGCTGTGTGAATGTCCATCCTCGCCTGGATTGATAATTTACTATGCACGGAGACAACAAACCGCCAGCTGAATTTTTCTTAAGCTCAGTAATGCTCATACAAGTTTAAAATAATACAATGAACAGACCAATGCAACCAAAAGACATAAAATTCATATTAAACAACTGCTACCATAACTGTACATTTTACTATAATTAGACATCGAATATCTTTAAACTTGCATTTAATTTATTACTCAATCTTTTAGATTAGCTATTTAAACAGTGATACAATTTAAACTATTTCTTTGTTTATTTTAACAACTCAAGATCATCTCAAACATCATAACTTGTAACTTTCTCTACATTCCGATTTTAAACTTTAAACAAGATTTCATTTGCTTTGACGATAACTTTACTATGAATCTTTTTGGTAATACTGTATCTGGCCCGAGAATCGAGTGATTGTCATGATATTTATAATTACTATTTAACCTTTTCTTTTAAAGAACCGATTTTGTGCCCAAGTACTAGAGAAAGAAATATACTAGATAGGGGGAATCTATCCAACCAAACGCTCCAATAGGCGAAAACGCCTCCAACCAAACGCACCAGTGGGCACAAAGTGCCGATATAGCTATGAGCGCGCATAAAGTACCGCAACTATGATCTTATGGCATGCCTTATCTATCTAATAGCTTCAGGCATTTAAAATTAAAATTCATTATTAATTAATTCAATAATCGTATCACATATTTTTCTTTCCCCTTTATATTATCACAACTCTATTTGCCTTGTAATATAATGGTCAACAACTATGAATGCTTTGAAAAAGAAATGTACTATTTCATTAATATAAATGTTAGAGTTGTGTTATTCGCATCTCGTTTGATCCGGTCTAAAAAGTTTGAGACGCAACTCACTTGTTAAATAAATAAAATAGAGAGGTAAAATTGGGTACGGACCTTGCTGCACAAGTTGAATCCGTATAGGACTATACTTCTTCTATTAGACGGGTTGTCTAACCCTTAAAAATTGCATATAGCCGTAAACCTCTTGTATTGTTGTTTTTCAACATTAGTGAATTTCTCCTCCTCTGCCAATTACTTTTTTCGATAAGGATTTTTTACATAAAATCTACGTGTTGTTATTTTTATTTTTATTAATTTACGATAATTCCTATTGCTATTATCGACGTATAGTATAAAAACAAAACTATAAGTAACTTACCTTATTCTCCTTTTATTGATAGTTAGTTATCAATTAAACCTTCGAGCAAATTAATATCAATAACCTATCATTAACATGCTTTTTCTTTCCAAATTAGATTAGTAAATTCTATAACCATAAAATATATCAATCAAGAGTCATAAAAATTAAACATAGCAAAAATATAAATTTTAAGCTTGTGCAAAAATATAAATTTTAAGCTTGTGGCGCACAGACCAAAATCCAAATCTTCCAAGATTTGGCTCAATTATCTAACATCTTGGCCTTGCACTTGTTGCAAGTCCCTTCTATGTCCACTTCTTTAGCTTCAAAGCATAAAACAATACCCACCAAGGTCACTAACAGTCCAAAATTATAACTCATCTGAATGAATCATTTCATAAATATCAACACATAAATTAGAATAAATTTTCAATACCCTTTTTCAAACTTGACCGAAACTTTCCTTTTACCTAAACAAAATTTTGGTTCTCTCGGAAAAGTTTCACCTATGTTTACACGCATGTAATTAAATAATCATCTAACTATTCTACAATGGAGTAAAATAAGTAGAGAACTTACGGTTCCAACTTGAAGAGCACTATTATTCTTTTAATTCACCCTTTCACAAAAATGGGTTCAACACTTATTTGTCTTTAGCTACTAATTTTAACATTAAACTTGAGAATTTCTCCTCCAATTCTATGTTGATGCCCATGACTTGAACTGAAGCCACACTCCTTTTCTTTATGTTGAGAACCTAATTGTCCAAAACATTTAAGTTACACTCTCCATTCAAACATTTCCTTGGCCAGCAAGTTGGAATAACTTGTTCCATTCCTTATTCGAACATCTTATTAGACAAATTGTTAGGAAACAGTTGGAACATCTGTTTAAGACAACTTAACTGCAATTAAGGGTTGGTGTTATTTACTTAGTCCACTTTTATATGATCCTCACTTCTGATTATTTTTTTCGAATGGATAAAGGAAGAAGGGTCGGCACATCCTTATCTCGTGCATTATCCTTATCTTTAAATCCCTTTACTTGGAGACCAAGTTGGCATATTTTACTTGGATTTGAAGACCTTTATTCGTTCAAATGTTTTTTTATCACTCAAAGTTACTTGGAGAAGATGGCATATTTTGCCTATAAATAGGCAACACCTATGCTTGTGTTGTGGGTATCTTTTGAGATTGCTTTTGTTTAGGTTTCTTTTCTAATTGTTGCTAGCATTCATTTTTTAGTTTGCACTCTTTATATAGGCTTTCTTAGAGAGCTGAAAATTGTTGCAAGGGAGGTGATTTAGGAGAGTGATTGTAACAAGTCAAGGATATCTATTGGGCCTGTAATTGATTCTTATGTAAGGGTGGATTGGGCTTTAGCTAATAGGTTTTTGAACCTATTTTTGAATAAATCATTCACTGCAAAGTAGGATTATTATCCGAACCACATTAACAAAGCTTGTGTGCTTATTCCCCTCTTTACTTTTTTCTCCTTAGTTACCTTCATAGTATAAGTTTGCTCCAAACTGTGTTTCAACATCAGTTGAAACATCAAATTAGGACAACAAGCCAACTTGATCATTCCAATTGGTATCTAAACAAGCTTCAAGAGTCTTTGAAGATGATCCTTTGCACAGTTTGCAACCATGGAGTCCATAAAAGAAGGAAGTTTCATCTCTCGAACCCCCACTACTTGTTGGATCCTAAAACTATGATTATTAAAAAGCTTGAATGAAGGCTTGCATAATGTCAATTCATGAAGCTGCATAGGAAGTTGTTGAGAAGGGATGGACTCAACTTGAAGTCGATGAATCGAATGGGACAACGAAGGCTAAGGAGAAAAATAAGTATACAATTGATTAGATAAGAACAACTCAACATAATTCCAAAGCTTTACCTGTTATATTTGGTGGAGTTGACATAGAGAAATTCAAAATAAGTTTCACTTGTGAAACTACAAAAGAAGCATGAATTATCTTGCAGAACCAACATAAGGGAAATGCGACTATTCAAATTTCCAAGTTGCAAATCTTAACTACCAGATCCAAAAATTAGAAAATGAAACAAAGATGAAAATATCTCTAATTCTATGCTTCGATGTATGATATTTCTAATGATGCTCTTTATCTTGGTGAACTTTTTTTTAGATAAAACTTGTTTGAAAAGTCTAAGGTCTTTACCAAAACGCTTTGCTATCAAGGTAACTGCAATTGAAGAAGCGAAGGATACCACTACTCTCAAACTACATGAGCTAATAGGTTATCTTAGAACCTTTGAATTGAATCTCGAAGAGGAAAAATATGACAAGCTATGACCAGAAAAGTGTTGGAAAAAAAATCCAATTTGAAAATAGTTTGCTTGCACAAAGAAAAATAAAATTTTTGAAAATCGAGCGAGTTTGTGATATTTATAGCAATAAACCCTTTACCGAAATCACACATGTGTTTTCAGCTAGACAGATTCTTGTCATTCTTAGCTTTCAACCAAACGACCTTCTCCGTTATTCTCGTACCATGAACTGCTTCAAGTGTGGGCTCAAACGATTCAAATCAAACACAAAATTGTTGTTTCAGAAAATAGATTTAATACTTAGAGAATAAACTCTCACTATTTTTGGGCAGAGTAACAATATCTTAAAGTTTTGTATTTATCCCTACTGATGCCATCTATTTATAGGGAAAAGAAGTAAAACCTTTGTTGAACTATAGAAGTCTATTTTAAATAGAAATATGAACTCCTAGTCTAACTAGAAATATAATAGTAGAAACCCTGGGAACTAGGGTTTGTCCTCCCTATCTTAAACATGAGAGGCTTTTGGGTCTCTCCCATATCAGGTCCAATTACAAGTACGTCCTATACTTTTAACCCAGTACTTTGCAATTTGATCCAACTTGATGTTTGTTTTTCTATTTCCCAAAATAAATATCTCAAATTAAATTATTTTTCCAATTAAATAATCTTTTCAACCCAATTCTAATTTGATTAAAATCATGATGATTTTATCTTAAAAAATATACGAGAAAATATATTTAATATTTCTACATTTAATGAGTTTATATGACCAAATGATTTTTTTTCATTTTCAAACTTCATTTAATTTGAAAACCATAAATTCATTTCAAGGTCATTTTTATTTTGGAGAAAACCACATTCATTTCCAAATGTTTCCTATGTCTCCATTTTCACCATTTTTATTCATTTGATTCAACATATAATTCATTCTTGGTTTCAACGAGCTAGCGGTAGGACCAATTGGACATTGCGATTAGGGCTAAAATGATTTATAATTAAATTCCAACTTTTTGCCTATTAATTATAAACTAATTTAGTCACGAAGTCATTCCACTATAGTATTGTGGCTGAGCTCTCCCCAATGGCTTACCATTACGAAAGCAACTCGATTAGTGCTCGTCCAATGACCTTGTCATAAGTGTATTACCCTTATAGGGTTTCCTTAATCTCTTTGGGATAAATCTGTTCTCCCGGCATGGTCATATTTTCCCTCATGGTAACCATTACATCTTCCTTCTTGAAAAGTCAATTACTATCAAATATTAATCAAGACATATTTTCCCTCATGGTAACGACTCGTGGCCACATTTACTTTTCATAAACCATGTAATGTTAATAAGAGGATATCATTTACCCATGTCTCAGGCTATGAATTCTACTGTTTTGAATGACACTACGTACTACAAAAGTCGTATACACAATGCACCAACTTTTGGTTCCTTATCTATTTGAACTCGGGTTTTTACTTACATCAAATTATACGAGTCACGTATACATAGCCCTTCATCCATTCAGGATTTAGGTATGCTACGTTATGAATGTCACAAGTGAATAAATTCATAAACAGATTCATGATCTATTCTTCTTGGGTCTAGTTCGATGTACTACCAGTCTAGTCAGTCATATCTATGTCTCTATCTTCTGGGAGTCATCCACTCCAATGTCCAAGATAAATCATCCCCTAATTAGACTTGATAAATAACATATTAGTCTTTCAATTAGTTTGCTCCTTTTTTATTAGGCTAAGGACATGTTTAGGTTCATCTACTAATGTAAGTTATTTTTTGGTATTATGATCTAACCACATAGTACTACTTAGTACTAGTTTAAACATTAGACAACCAGTGAGCCAACATTTACTTCTATTTTGCTTAGTAGGAAAAAGCCACATGAGGAAAATTATACAAAGCATATTAATGTAATCTATGAATTGTTTTATTAACCAAACTGTTCAGAAAAAATTACAAGTTTACAAACGAATATACTACACTCAGGGCTCTAGATCCAACAGTCTCCCACTTTGCCTTAGTGAAGTAGACGAGTCATATTCCACATTCTCATGCTCTTTATGTGTTTGTCAAAACTCCTAGCTAGTAGAGTCTTGGTGAATGAGTTCGTAAGGCTATCCTCGGATGTGACATTGACTACATCCACGATTCCGTCTACAATTGCCTCCCTTGTGATGTGATACTTGTGATCAATACATTTCGTCCTCTTGTGGTTTCTCGTCTCCTTGGTATTAGCTATTGTTGCACTGTTGTCACAATATAGTGTGAAAACTTTTCTCATACCAGGAACAACTTTAAGATCCATAAAGAACTTTCGAAGCCATATTGCTTCCTTGATAGCCTCAAAAGCAGCTATATTACTTCTCTGCACAATGGACCCGTCTTCTTGGATAAAAACACAACCTAATGTCGATTTTCTCGAATATTGACATGTTTGAAAGTTAAAATCAATATATCCTATAGGAGTAAGATCTCCTGAATACACAAGCATATAATCCTTCGTTCTCTATAAATACTAGAATATGCTTAACTACTTGCTAGTGTGTTAGTCTTGGATTTGCTTGATATCAACTTACCAACCCACTGTAAAGCAAATACTTGGGTGTGTACACAACATAACATACATGAGACTTCCTATTACCGAAGCATAAGAAACCTTTCTCATGTTCTCTCTTTCTTCTGTCGTCTTAAGACACTCCTCCAAAAAGAGATGGAATCTCAACACCGAAGGTTGATTTCCCATATTTGAATAGGTCATTTGCATAATGCTCCAATATATTATCTATGTATGAAGCTTAAGATAGTGTTATCACTTTGTTCTTTCGATCCCTTAAGATTCAAATGCCTAGAACAAAATTAGCTTCTCCTAAGTCCTTCATGCTAAATTGTTAGGTTAACCACAATTTAACCGATGATAATGTCCCTACACCATTTCCAATTAGTAGAATGTCATCGACATATAGAATGAGAAAGACCACATTTCCATCCCTAATACTTTAATAAACACAAAGTTTATCTACGTTTTGTTCAAAAATCTAAAGTCTTGATTGCTTGATCAAATCTTTAATTTTATGTACTAGAATTTCTCTTGCTTTAAATGTCTTTAACGTTAACGCTTTTCAAGCTATTTTGCTTTACGCTTGTAAAAGAAACAAGTCTACATCGAGACGTGGATACACCAAAATATGATTAGATATGGTAGTGGCCAGAAGGTAGAGATTTTCTTCCCGCACCATCTAACGGCCTTGTGCAAAAAGGCAAAGGTTCCTACCGTGACAGAGTAATTTATGAAGCCAACAAAGAGGCTCATTAGAGACTCTATCTATACACAATTTATATAGCTTTATAGAAAGCATGTAAAAGAGTGGAACTGATGATAGAAACAAAAGATGGATGTCCCATAGACCTTAAAAAGAAAGAGCAAAGAAAAACTCGACAAAGCTAAGGTATAAATGACATACCTGACTCGAAATGGATAATCTGGTGGATGCAAGAGATGGGGTTTACCAAAGAAGATTATGCGAGGACGAATGACTTGCACTTGCCATAGCTCCAACCCAATAAATATGCCCCAAGGAAATTCCATGACCAATCTGAGGAGGAGGAAAGCGATGAGGAAGGAGAAGATGATGATGACGACGACGATGATGATGAGGAAGAGTAAAAAAAGGAGATGGAGAAAGATTCCCAACTACCTATAATTACAATGAGGCATTCAATCGGAAAGACCATCGATAAAATGTGTGAGTATCTACAACCCAACCTACCCAACTCACTCATCATGTAGAAGAGCATCTAGATCAACTGCAGGAAAAGACAAGAGGAAAGCAAGACTAGAAGAGTGGTTAGAAACCGATTCAATAATAATTAAACTTTATATTTATTTTTGGAGGATTGTAAATATTTTTAAACATGGATGATTTTAAGTTTTTCCTTAGATAGAAATTTATTATTATGAACTAACTTTAAAAGAATATGTTGTTTGTTTTCTGTGTAGGAGCCCCATATGAGGAGGCATTACAATAGGGAGCTAAAACGAACAAGAGAAAAAATGACCCAACATACCTCACGGCACTTTCACGAAGAAAATGGTTAGTTTCTTTCTCTTATCTTTCTAGGAAGCACATTAGGGATAATGTGTCATCTAAAGTGTGGGGGTGACATGGAAATTTTAAATTTCTTTCTTATTATTTCAGTTCTTTTTTAGTATATTTTGTGTTTAATTTTTCATATTTTGTGTGTGCTTTGTTCTTGAACTTGTAAAAATATAAATGATTGGTTAGGTGTATGTAAATAAGACTAATTATATAGATTATCAATTTGGCATGATAGTAACAGATTCTAACTCGTTTAATTTTTAGACTAGTAAGTTCAATATATTTACACCGTGGATAGGAAAAAGTAATTGAGTATACCATATGATAAATGAATACATAGGGAAGCATGCATGTTTAGTTAATTGAATCCATGGATATTGAAGTGCCTAGGGATGACCTAAGGCATTGTTTGGTATAAACTAGTGACAAAAAGCTAAACCATATGCATCTATACCCTAGTGTCACTGGTCACAGTTCAAAGCCCGTGACCATCGCACCAAATGTATCGAATGGGGGTCTATTGCTTAGATGGGGATCATTTGGCCCACGAGAACTGGCCCGATTCAAAGAGCTACTTGATAAGCCTGTCAGATTGAAGCCTGGTTGGCCCGATAACGAGGAGATGGCAACTTAGGCTAATATGGTAACTAATCTTAGAAGATAGAGGGAATCATATCTTGTAAAGATTAGATTAGATTTGATATGGCATATCCTGTAAATCCCTAAAATAAAGGGATATGGTTAATCTCGTCCGTCGATGTATTTATATCTTAACCGTCGGTTTTGGGGGAGCTCAACTATAAATAGAGAGCCTCCCCCTCATTTGTACTAACTCCTGAATTGTTTCATTATTCTTTGTGAATAAGAATTGAGAGCATTTACTCAAACACTTTATGTAGCTCTTTTCGTTGTTCTTTGGCTTAGCTTCTTTTGGCACAATCGCTTCTGCTATACAAGTTGGTGCCTTGGAGGAATTCTAAGGAATCCTCACTTTTGGGCGTAAAGGCTGACTTAGGCGAGTTTGGAGCAAACGGATCGCCTAAGGCCGCATGGTTTGCGAGACGAAAGGTCCAGCCCCGTGACACTAGTACCTATAATTGTGCCTAATCCACTTTCTTGATGAACCTTTAAACGAAACCATGAGCCTAAAGAAAATTTATTTACCTTTTTTCTTGGTTCTTGAATGAATGCACATATTTAGACATTGGACTATAGATATTATGGGATAGGTAGATACATTAAGGAGGTTTCAAAAATAAAAATCAAAGTGAAATAATAAGAAACAATATGATATAGTAAGTATAGGATTCTTGCAAACAAAAATGCCTAAATGAAAAATAGTGAGAAAACAAAAGCATTGTGAGAAGCTAGAGACATAAAAGCATAGAATGGATTAAAATTAGTGTGAGTGAAAACGAGCGAAATAAAGTGATTAAATCAAAATCACAAAAATGTAGGAAAATTTCATTCATGTTGCACAAAAAACTCGCTAAGCTAATTGTACTTGCCAATATCATATTGTGTCTTACATAAGGAGAGAAAAGGAAAATGAGAGAAGGGGATAAAATGAGGTGAGCTTTAATTTGTATTAGGGGATGTATATTGTACAATATGACGTGTTAAACTATTTTCATGCTTGAACCGTTTTGTAGTACCTTATCTTTGAAATCCAAACGAACCCTAAGCCTAAGAACGTTACAAGCCGAAAAGTCTTATGTGACTTAGGCGACTCGATTCATAGATAAAAATTAAACTAATAATATGAAATAATGTTTGCAAATATTCTTCTAACATAAATGTGATACTTGTGTAGTCATTTTGATGGAATAATATACTTAATGATATTTTTTCTTATTTACCTTGTAATTGAATAAAATAAAATGTTTGAACTTAAAAATTGTGACTCAGTTACATATCATGTCAGAATTACAGATATTGACAAACTTTCCTATTGACTATGTTTCTAACTACATACTTGTATGAAGCATGCTCAAGGGTTGTCTTTGATTTGTCTTTTATTTCTCATTTGTTTGCATGCATGTTTTTTTTGCTTGATGACAAGGAATGAATTAAGTGTGGAGGAGTTTGATTTGCCACAATTCATCGTGACAAATTAAGTTCTTTTTAACACTTAGCGAGCTTGTTTTCTAGCAATTTAATATTATTATTAGTTAATTTTCCATTTTGTACTTAGTTAATAAAATGAGCAATTTTGAGTGTTTTATGACCTTTTAGGCCAATTTGGTCCTAAAGGAAGACTAACATCTTGATTAAGTATGCAATACATCAATTCAAGACAAGGAGTCAGTGGACTGCCCTCGATGTTGCAACACCCAGGTTGAATGTTGCAACACCAACTCCAAACCACCTAAGTAGCATTCTGCATTCGATGTCACGACACCCAACCTTAAACGTGGAAAGGAGCATTCTGCATTTTATGTCGTGACACCACTGTGACAATGCCACTTAATCCGTATAGCTTCAATCATTTATGTTTAGTCAATTGTATAGGTTTTAGTGAGTTATCTAATAGAACTCCAATAAATATTAATGCTCAGGACCTGACTAAGAGAGCTTTTCTAAGTTTTACTTTCTATTATTAGATTATGATTTATTATTTGGGGATTTTTCTATTCAAACTTTATTCTTTTCAATTTCAATTTTAGTTTTTAGTTTCTTTTACAATTGTTCGTGTTTTCGATTTTAGATCACGATTCGTTCAACATTTGTCACGAGATTTTTAGTTTTCGCACTCAATCATCATCCACAGGTTTAAACCTTTCTTCTCTCTTTTTCTCTTTCTGATATCTATTTGAATGTCTGAAATCAAATTAAGGATTTTTGCATTTATGTCGATAACTAACTAAAATCCTAAGGAAATTAACAAGTGGATGTGGGATTAATTAATGAATGTTTTAGGGTTTGTTCTAAAATTAGTTGGCTTGGTTTGAGTGAGATTAAACCCTAGGCTTGATGACCCTAGAAATTTATCTAGGTAGATGAGGTAGAGAGAATAGTCTATCAAGCATCCCTCAACTTGTCCTGATTTGAGCTATGAGGTTGGAAGGTAAGTAGTTCTTACTGACTAGTTAATGTAGTTAGAGGCCAAAATGTAATAACTAGGTTAATTATTATCTAATTTATTAAAACCCTAATTTGAAAGTTTATTATGAACATTGAAATGAGTTAGCCTTCTATTTGTTTAATTGAGTGCTTTTCGATTTTTTAATTTATTTTTGTAATTTGCATGTTTTCGTTTAGCATCTCTTTATTCTTTATTTATCGTAATATGATTTTAATTAAATACTATTTAGACTTGTTAGTGTAGGAATTAATTGTTATTTAATTCAGCCTCCTTTGGGTATGATACTCAAAAAACTTTCGTGTTCCATTGTATAAACTATATTACAACCTGACTCGTATACTTGCCGACACCATTGTTTAATTATATCTTTTTGTTGCAGTATTTCAAACCATGACATTCACATGTCGGGTGGCGGACAAAACTCAGTTAGCAATTATCCATAGGACCTAAATGATGATTAAACCATTGTTCTTTATGTTGATAGTGGGTAATGATGATGATAGTCATTAAATGGTTATAATTATGATTAATGAATAAATCAATGTTAAATTAATTTAGTAAACATAATTAATTAAGGTTACTTAAATTTTAATTGTAGTATATTGTCGAAACCCTTTGTTTGGAATCAATTTTTTATTTAAAAAAACGAAAATGGAGTCGCCACCAATCCTTTTTATGACGTGTGATCGGAACCTCCTCGTAATTTGATAGTTTTAATAAAATGTTTGATTTACTAAAACAACGATTTTTGGTCTACAAAATTTAGAAAATGGGTTCGGGAGTCGGTTATGCATAAGGAAGGATTAGCATTCTTGTGACGCCCAAAATTGGTACCTAGTTTATAACTTGAAGTCTTAGTGTTGGGAATTAAAAATTTGAAGAGAATTTAAAACACGATCCCTTTTTGTATTAAGGCATTACTAAAATAATTTTCATGAAAATGGCTTATTTCAAGCCAATCGAGAAGGAAGGATCATGTCCCGTAAGTTAGGACACAATGCCTTAAATCCTCGAAATGAAGAATAAACGTCATTTCATCGTTATTTGAATCTTGTTTTTATATTTTTGAAATGGATATTCGATTATTTCGGTTTTAAAAAGAAGCCATATCCTGTAAGTTAGGGACACTCTTTTCTAATTCCAAAAATAATGAACATTGCCTTAGTTTTAGAAATTTTCTTTTTTATGCATCGTGCGAAAAAACGAATGCAATATTTAAAGTAATGTGTATTTAGCTTACTTGGGCATAGGATAAAAATGGATAAGCACATTTAGGGTCCGTTTGTTTACATGTAAAAGGTTTTACGGAAAATATTTTTTGCATTTTCCTGTGTTTGTTTCACAGAAAACAGCTTGGTCAACGGAAAATGACTTACAGGTCAACGGAAAACAAGCCTTTTTCCTTGTAAAATGACTTACCCTTTTGAAAAGCGTAAGTCATTTTTCGGAAAAGAGCTCCTCAATAGATAATTTTACTTTTATATAAAAATTAACTTAAATCAAGTTTAATATTATTATATTTATAATAAATTTTATTTTTATTTTTAAAAATATTTAAAATTATTAAAATATTATATTTTTAATATTATTAAACATACATATTTAATTATTTATATTTAGTCATATAATAAATTATTAATATAATTAATATAATTTATTATTTTAATAAATTATTTAATATTTAATTTTATTTTAATACTAAGTTTTAAAATAATAATTTTAAATAATATTATTCACATATTATTGAAAATATCAATATTAATATTTTAATACTAAATATTTATTATAATTATAAATATATTAATAATAAATGTTTTGTAGTATAAATGTTAAAATATGTCATAAGTCTATATACTTTTCACAAATTTGCAATTTAGTTTCTATACTTTTATTTTTAAGAATTTAGTCCCTCTACTTTCCAGATTTGAAAATCAAGTCCAACTGCTGACATTGTTGATTTTTTTTTGTCAATTTTGTTAATGTAACATTTTTAAATAAAAAAATACTCGTGTATAGATTTGACTTTATCCGGGTTAGTCTCGATCCCCTTTTCACTGACTAAAAATTCTAGCAATTTCCCCTACCTAGCCCCGAAGGTACATTTTGCTGGATTTAGCTTTAGCTAAAATTTTCTAAACCTCAAGAACAATTTCCTCGGGACTTGTATATGCTCTTTTTCTGTTCGGACTTGTATATCCTTGATAAATTTTCCCCAATTCCTTCTTCGGATATAGCATTGATGCTCAAATTTCCCAACATTCCTTTCGGGCCTTTGATCTCTTCAAAAAATTCCAACTCTTTGTTATCCATTAGACTTTGCTCCAAAGATTTGAATTCAGTGCACTCTTAGATTTCATGACCTTCTTCAACGTGGAACTTACAATAGCTCCTCATCCCTTTAGGTACCTTCCCTGAATCTTGAACAATTAACCCCGTGTTAATCATTTCTTGCCAGACATATTTTAGCGGAGATCTTACTTCCGCAACATCAGTTTTGGTTCTCTTTCCTCCATTCTCAATTATTACTTTTACCCATTTTTTTGAATGACTGGGTAACAGATTTCCTGCCACATTAGGTCCCGATGGATCATCGAACCTTACAATCCCTATCTTAATGAACCTTTCAATCAATTTTTTGAATGCGATGCAGTTCTAAATTGAGTGTCTCATTATTCCTGCATAGTACTCACATTGACCATTCGCATCAGACCATTTTGGGAACGGAGGTTGCATGGGTTTCAAGTAAAGTGTATCGAACAGATTCTGATATAACTCCCTATATGTCATTGGGATGGGTGTGAACTAGAGTTTTCTGTGTTTGGTCTTGAGGTAGATTCTTGTCTTGAGGGGCCTTGATAGCTGGTTGTTACGATCCTTGGTTGGCCTACATTGATTTTGAATAATTTATTGTACACACTCTTGTTATTCACGTCATTTTCCTTCTTCCTCTGGGCTAATCTTTGGGCATTTTCTTCCGCGTTTATTTTCCCACCCCTTACTGCGTTTTCAATAATCTCACTGAACATTACTATATCTGAAAAACTCTTTGTAGTGCTTCCCAACATATGGTTAATGAATGAAGCTTTTAGTGTATTTATGAAAAGCATTGTCATTTCTTTCTCCAGAAGAGGTGGTTGGACTTGCGTTGCCACATCTCTCCATCTCTAAGCATACTGCCTGAAGTTTTCACTTTGCTTTTTTTCCATATTCTACAGCGTAATTCTGTCGGGTGTCATGCCGGTCACATAGCTGTATTGTTTCATTAAAGCTTGTGCCAAGTCTTTCCAACAATTGATTGGCGCGGATTAACTGGTTGTACCACTTGACAGCTGACCCGATCAAACTATCCCGTCATCCTTCGGCAGAACATTGTGATATGGGTTTCAGGACAACTCCTTAGCATCAAACTCACAAAGGTAATCGGCATTCTCCATATCTTTGAATTTCTCTTCCAACCCCTTACACTGATCTTCTAGTTGTTTTGGCAATTCAATCTTTACCCTATCCATTTCAGCCATGTTATCCAAATCGAGAACAACTGGATTAGTCAAATTATTCTCGGGGTTGGAACTAGAACCTCTAAGGTAATTCACCGGTGCTGATGTGTCAGCTTGGTATTGTTGTGGTCTGATGGTAACATGTACCCTTCATGGATATGTATCTGGTTAGGTTTGGACATTTAATGGGGTAAAGCCTGGGGGGTATATGGGTCTTCATTATCATCCCCAAAGTTATTTACAGTTCTTTTCCTTTTTTTTTGTCCCTTCGGCCAGCAACTGGGTCAACTGGCTTATCATGCTTCTTTGGGATTCTTCTATTTGATTCCTCATGTCCTGCTGTACCTTAACTAATTGTTCCTGCAAATGATCTTGCATGTCCTTTTGAATCTATTCTAATATCTCTAATCTTTGATCCATTGCTTTGGTTTTGTCGCGGGTACCATAACGATATTCAATTAGTAGATTCTTGTTTGTTTCTAGGGTAATTATCATAATTTCGATTAATTAGGGCCTTTTTATGAATTTTAATGCATATGATGAAATGTAATGCTGATGAATGAAATGAATGTAGAAAAGGCATTGATTCTAGTTCAATTTCATTAGAACAACTTTACTAAAAAACAAGTTTCTTTACGTAAAGCAAATACATATACAGCCTTTCCTTCACATTCAAAACCTTAACTTTCCCAAGAAACAAACCTAATTCTCGGCCCCGATCCCAATCTAATTCATATTTTAGGCTTTGAACGCTATGGTCTGCAAGTGGTCAGCCACTTCTCGTATTCGGACCAAAGCTTCGCTCAGAACGTGGTCCATATCTCTGGCCTGCCCCATTCACAGGCTGTCACCTTTCTCTTGTTGCCTTTTCTCGTACCATATTCGCATGGTCGTGCTGTCTTCCACTTTATCAAGAAACCTCTTTTCCATGACAAGCTCTCTCTTTAGCAACTGAACACGAATCAACATCATTTCCTATGATGAAAATGCAATGCAACCATAGTCAAAACAAAACAAAATAGGTCAGAATATTTCATACAAATCTAGAATTCAAAGCAAGCAAGATATAATAAATAACACACCTATTCGGGTGACCACTAGGGGTTTGGTGTGGCTCTACCTAGGGTAAGTTCTTGGGGCTCATTATATGATGTTTAGTTCTAAAGTAAGGGTACCTGAATCGGCAGATTCCTCGATCTTCGCCCACTATAGGCTCATGCGGACTGAGTTCAGTTCAGGGGAATACATTTCCCTATGGCTATAGGAAGATGAAAATCTCATGAAGACATAGGTACGAATGTATTCCGAAAGCGATCCACTGTCCTATACAGAGGCGAAGACCCCACAAATGAATAGTTTCTCACTCCTACTTAAGAAGGGCAAAATCAAATGGTTATGCAATGTAATATACAGAAACATACCAAGAGACTCGAACCAATAAAACAAACATTCATTATGTAGCAAAATGATGAGGACCACAAAAATGAAGGATGAAATGCAATAAAGGAATCGTAAAGTTAAACCAAATTATTAATTTTCGACAAAAAGACCAAAATTAATCAACTCGTAGCTTGACTCTTTTATTTTGTCCCTAGTGGAGTCGCCATGCTGTCGAAACCTTTTTTTGGAATCAACTTTTTTATTTTACAAAAACAAAAATGGAGTCACCACCAATCCTTTTTATGAAGTGTGATCAGATCACCTCGTAATTTGATCGTTTTAATAAAAGGTTTGATTTACTAAAACAAAGATTTTTGGTCTACAAAATTTAGAAAATAGGTTCGGGAGTCGGTTACGCACGAGGAAGGATTAGCACCCTCGTGATTCCCAAAATTGGTACCTAGTTGATTACATGATGTCTTAGGGTGGGTTTGGATGGGTGATTGGGTGCGGTGCGGTGCGTTTAGCTTACTTTTTGTCTCACGCTACAGTATCGCTACAGTATCTAATCTCACCGCCACCGCTGTTTTTACACTAACCGCAGGTAAACGCACCGCCCATCCAAACCCACCCTTAGTGTCGAGAATTAAAAATTCGAAGAGAATTTAAAACATGGTCCCTTTTTGTATTAAGGCTTTACTAAATTAATTTTCATGAAAAGAGCTTATTTCAAGTCAATCAAGAAGGAAGGATCATGTCCCGTAAGTTACGACACAATGCCTTAAATCCTCAAAATTAAAAATAAACGCCATGTGATCATTATTTGAATCTCGTTTTTATATTTTTAAATGGATATTCGATTATTTTAGTTTTAAAAAGAAGTCATATCCTGTAAGTTAGGGACACTCTCTTCTAATTTCAAAAATAATGAACATTGCCTCGATTTTAAAAAAAATTCTTTTTATGCATCGTGCGAAAAAACAAATGCAATATTTAAAGTAATGTGTATTTAGCTTACTTAGGCATAACATAAAAATGGATAAGTACTTTTAAACACAACTCGTGGCATTGTTATAACAAAATAAAATAAAAAGGAATCGTATAAAAAATGAAACGATGATATATAAAAGAAAATATAAAATGTCATACTAACAAATGACAATGATGTAACTACGATAGTGATAAAATTCAATTTGTAATGACGATGGCAAAGATCATATTATAATTACTATTCTAATACGATAATAAATAATGTAAATAATAATAATGATAATAATAACAATAATAACGAGAACAACAAAAGTACAAATAAATAAAAATAAAATGTAAGCAATTTATTTTTAAATATGTATAAAAAGAAAGAAATAATAAATAACTAGATAAATAGATAATAAAATAGTAATAATAATACATTCATAAAGATGAAAAAGAATAAAAGAAATAAATTCTTAATAAAAGAAAATAAAGAAAATTTTAAATATTAAAAAATGAAGAAATAACAAATAAAGGAATAAATGAATTAAAATAAAAAATAAATGAATAATATATAATAAATAAGTAAATAAGCAATTAAATGAATAAAATAAAAGGAATAATAAATAAATATGTAAATAAAACAACAAAAGGAAATAATTTATCGAAGGGTGAAAAATAAAGAACTAAATCATAACTTAAATGAAATTAAAAGGGTAAATCGAATAAAATAAATAATAAAGGGCTAAATTGTGATTAAATAAATAAGGACTAGATCGAAATTCAAATGAAATTTTGAGGCGTAAATTGTAAAAAGAAAAAGAAAACAGATTAGGGAACCAAAATGAAACACGCTAAAATAAACAGGGGCTAAATGAGAAATTATCTCAAGGCTCCTGGACACGTGTCCTTCCCCAGGGTGTCAACGGTCTGAGGACCAAATTGAAAGAGATTTGAAATTAACAGTGCAATCTAAAAAGAAAAAATAAAGGAAATATGACTAGATTGAAAAACAAACAAAAAGCGGAAGGACTAAGGCGGCAATTAGACCCCTATTAAAAATAGGCGGATCCTTGCTAGGGTCGGGTCGGGTCAGGTTGGCGGGTCGGAGTCTAAAATGACGCCGTTTTGGAACGCTATAAAAGTAAAAATTTTAAGAAAAAAAATCATTTGCTTCATTTTTTAGAAAAAAAAGCTTCCTGCTCTTCGTTTTCTCTCTGGGCACTGCCCAGAATTCGACCATTGGGCCACTGTGACCTCCTGTCACCTGCGATGGTGGCCGCCATCTCCGGTGGCCGAAAAATTGCCCAAAAATACATTTTAAACCCTTTTTTGTGTATAACTCCGATTCAGAGTTAAAACTCTCGAATAAAGTCGAAAGCCCCTCCAACAAAAAGAGGAAAATCTTTCAGTTTTCAACACCCACACCACGACCTTAGCAGAAATCTCGAGGACTCGATGGCTTTTCGGGCCGGAGGAGGCATCAATGGTGGCGCGGAGATGAAACGGCATGTATGATTTTCCTTTTTTATTTATTATTTTTTTAATTCTAAAATAAAAATTTTAAAAAATAAAAAGACTACCTTTTGAAACTTGATTTTTAGGTTTCTTCGCTTGGTTTCTATTTCAAAAAAATAGTCCCGAATACAAATTTTTTCTTTGGCTTTTATAGCGATTTACAATATTTTCTATCCATTTTTCTATTGTTCTTGTTGCATGTTTGTTCTTCTTTCTCTTTTTTACAGGTGCCTCTGAAGTCAATGACGGGAGGGAGCAGTTGACAGTGGTAGACCTCGGGTGGCGTGAGAGGAGTGGCGTGCCGCGCTAGGCTAGGGTTCCTCTTTCTCTTTTTGTTCTAAAAACTGTCTAGGCCATTAGGGTTTTCTAATTTGGGCCATATTAGGCCATTGTAAATTTGGGCTATTTGTTGTAATGGACTTGGACTTTAATTATTTTCTAGTTTTTTTTTTCTGTTTGGTTTTTTTTTGTTTGGGCCCAGACGAAATTGGTCCCTTAGAGCTGCCCCTCTTTACACGTTGTCGTGTAACGAGAATGGAGTAAAGACTTTTAAGAAGGACCAATTTTGTCCGGTCTCGCCGAATCTCGTCCTTTTTGGTGCTCCTCTTTTTCAAGTAACTTCATTCTACCCCACTGCAACTTCCGAGGTATAGGATTTGTTGCTTCAATCTACTCCAGTGCAACTTCAGGGAGATTAGACTTGTAGCTTTAATCTACTCCACTGCAAGTTTAGGGAGATGAGACTCGTATCTGCAATCTGCTCCACTGCAACTTTAGGGAGATAAGATTTGTAACTTCAATCTGCTCTACTGCAGCTTTAGAGAGATAATATTTTATATCTTCAATCTGCTCCACTGCAACTTTAGGGAGATAAGATTTGTGGCTTTAATATGCTCTATTGCAGCTTCAGAGAGATAAGATTTGCTATCTTCAATCTGCTCCACTGCAACTTCAGGGAGAAAAGATTAGTGGCTTTAATCTGTTCCATTGTAACTTTAGGGAGATAAAATTTGTAACTTCAATCTGCTCTACTGCAACTTCAGAGAGATAAGATTTGCTATCTTCAATCTGCTCTAATACAACTTCAAGGAGATAAGATTTGTAGCTTGTATTTTTAGTTTATTCCACTGCAACTTCAGGGAGATAAGACTTGCTATGGTAGATTTAATTCGACCCACTGCAACTTCAGAGGTATAAGACTTGTCACTTCAATAAACTCCACTGCTACTTCAAGGAGATAAGACTTGTAACTTTGATATGCTCTACTACAACTCTAGGGAGATAAGATTTGTAACTTGTAGCTTGAATCTATTTCACTGCAACTTCAGGGAAATAAGATTGGCTATATTCAATCTTACTCCACTGCAACTTTAGGGAGATAAGATTTGTAACTTGTAGCTTTAGTCTGTTCCACTACAACTTCAGGGAAACAAGATTCGCTATCTTCTACAATCGGTCCAACTGTAACTTTAGGGGTAGAGGATTTATGGTTTCACTGATCTCATACACCGTTCTCTGGAGAACATGACTTGTAGAATCCATTTCATGGGCCTATATTTATGCCAAGCGATTAGGATGTTATGATCAGAATGAATCAAGTGCTCCTAACTAGATGTATATGAATGATATTTGCGTGCATGCAGAATGTCATTTTTTTGAGAATGATTCCCTTTTTACTGTTTAGGTTGAGATTACTCGTTGATCATCAAGGTTTTATTACTGATGTAATGTTGTGCTTTCTTGTTCAAATCTAGTATCTTTGACAGAAAATTCAAAAAAAAATCAAAATTCAAACTATACATTGTCGAATATTTCCAACCCTTAGATTTGGTTAGTTCTGACTATTGGTCCTGTTTTGGGTCCTTCTGCTATTTAGAAAACCTTTCAGAGCAATGTGTAGAGACCTTTTTATTTGAAAATTTCTAATCCATTAACCGTTATTTCAATAAAAATGCTTGAAAAAGATTGTAACAATGAATGATATTAAAATTTGTTGAGAGCAAAGCTCGAAATGTCTAAATTAACCAAAGTAGCAAATATTGCTATAATACAATATGAGTAAGATGAAACTAGGTTCCTCAGATATTGAAGCAGGAGCTTCTCCGTACAAACTTCTCGAAGACTTTTTTGAGCCTAATATGTGTCTAGGAGATCTGGAGTATTTTGGTAATGCCCCGAGATGTAAAGTTTTGTTCTTCTGAGAACACCCGACCATCACATGTTCAATCCAAACTTGAATTGCTCTTTTTTGGGTTTTCAACTTAAACCCTCCTTTAGTCTTAAGGCACATTTTGTGAGTTTTCGCCTTGGCCTCTCCCCCCTTTTTTTAAGTGAAGCATTTCTTGATTGAATCCGGATTCACAGGGTTAGGCAGGTTTTTGCCATCTATCTCAGTCAAAATCAGCGCTCCTCTATAAAAAGCCTTCTTTACCATATAAAGTCCTTCCTATTTTGGCATCTACTTTCCTCTAAAATCTTTTTTATGGGAAGGATATTTTTCAATACAAGGTCCCCCTCATGGAATTTTATGGGGCAAATTTTTTTGTCATAAGCTCGAATTATTCGTTTTTGGTACATCTAACCATGACGGATAGCTTTTAACATCTTCTCTTCAATCAAATTTAGCTGATCAGATCAAGATTAAATCCATTCTTCCTCATTTAACTTCAACTTTGACAAAACACGGAGAGACGGAATCTTAACTTCAATAGGCAAAACTGTTTCCATTCCATAAACCAATGAGAAAGGTGTTTCCCTGGTGGAGGTCCTGATAGACGTTCGATAATCATGGAAGGCAAATGGTAACTTCTCATGCCAATCTTTATAAGTCTCAGTCAGTTTTCCCACGATCTTCTAAATTTTCTTATTGGCTGCCTCTACTGCACCATTCATTTTTGGGTGATATGGTGACGAGTTGTGATGTTTGATCTTGAATTGACTAACGACCTCCGTTATCGAGCTGTTGTTCAAATTTAGTGCATTGTCACATATAATCTTTTCTGGCATCCCATATCGACATATAATCTCTTTATTCAAGAATTTGCTGACTTCATGACATTAGCGTAAGATGCGGTTTCTATCCACTTAGTGAAGTAGTCGATGACCACAAAGATGAATGGAAGCTTTTGGCGAGATCGGCCCAATGACATCTATACCCCACATAGAGAAAGGCCATGGAGAAATAATAACATGAAGAGGTGAATGAGGCACATGAATTTTGTCTTCATAAATTTGACACTTGTGAGATCTCTTGGAATAAGTGATACAATCTCCTTCCATGGTGGACCAATAATATCCAAATCTCATGATTTGCCTGGCCATTGTAAAACCATTAGCATGTGTTCCGCAGACACCCTCATGGACTTCTTCCAAGATTTTCTTAGCCTCGACAATGTCCACACATCTTAGTCGCACCTAATATTTTCTTCTTTTATAGAGGATCTCCCCATCTAAGACATAGTCATTGGCCAGTCTTCTTAGCGTCCTTTTATCATTCTTAATTGCCTACTCCAGGTATTCACGATTCTTTACATGACGCAGTATATCGTGGTACCAAGGGTGGTCATCCTTTTCTTCTTCCTCGATGTTGTAACAATGGGCTGGAGCCTCATAAATACTCATCTGGATAGGTTTTACATCCTATTGTTTTTTCACTTTGATCATGGAAGCTAAAGTATCCAAGGCGTCAACCATCTGGTTTTCATCTAGCGGGTGGTAGCAAAAGGTGTTGTTGTAACAATACGCGGGTGGTACCAAGGTGTCAGCCATTTGGGGCCTCTCGTTTCCTATTCACCTTTAAGTTGATAGATCAGTAGTGCAGAATCCTCATATACCTCCAGTACCTTGACCTTTCATTCTATGGCTGCACGAATACCCATGATGCGTGCTTCGTATTCTGCCATATTGTTCGTGCAATCAAATCCAATTTACTAGTAAAGGGATAATGATCTCCGTTCGGGGATAGATTGACCCGATTTTGTTACCCATAGCATTTGAAGCCCATCAAAAATTAGTTTCCAGGGATGTCCTTCTTTAGCCTCTTTTTTAGTGGTTGTAACATACATCAGACCTTCGTTTGGGAAATCAAAATTCAAAGGCTCTTTTATACATCGCTCTCATTCATTTTTTAGTCTGAATGGCATCACTTTATAGCAAAATGTTCCTCACATGGTTACGAATGTCATCTTTTCCATATCTTCAGGATGCATCTTAATCTGGTTGTATCCGGATAAACCATCCACGAAGGAGAATAGTGAGTAACCTATCCTGTTCTCCACTAAGGTGTCAATGTGAGGCGGTGAGAAATTGTCTTTTGCACTGGCCTTGTTTAAATCCCAGTAGTCTACACATATTTGTACTTTCTCATCCTTATTAGGGACAAAGACATATTGGCTACCCATTCTGAGTATTTAACCACTTGTAAGAAACCAATGTCGAATTGCTTCTTGACATCTTCTTTTATTTTCAACAAGATGTGGGGCCTCATCCTTCGGAGCTTCTATTGAATTGGCTTGCACTTTTCATTTTTGGGGAGCCGGTGTACCACGATATCAATACTAAGCCAAGGCATATCTTGATACGACCATGCGAAGACATCTTTGAATTATTAGAGTAACTCAATGAGGTCTCGCTTTGTCTCTGCGGTGATGCAAGCTCCGATCTTCACCTCTTTCTCTTCTCCTAAGCTCACAATTTCTACTGAATCTTTGTAAGGTAGGATTTGTTTCTCATCATGTTCTACCATCCTTAACAAATCAGGAGATAGGTTTCAATCTTGGTCATCTTCAAAGTCCTGAGGTTGCTCTAGACACATATCTTGCCCAAAAGGAGATTCTGAGTCAGTAGCAGCGTCGCTCATATCATTGATATTTGGAGACCTGTTATATGAATGAAGGAAGATCCAAAGAACAAATAAATCTAAGAATAATTATCTGTGTGGTATGAATATGAATAAAATGGAAAATATAAAAGAATATTTGCCAAAATGACACATTTGAATAACCTTTATTGTACACGCTCGTGTTATTCACTTTATTTTCCTTCTTTCTCAGGGTTGATCTTTTGGCGTTTTCTCCCGCGTCTATTTTCTAGTTGCATCGATCTTCTAGTTGTTTTGGTAATTCAATATTTACCCTATCCATTTCAGTCATGTCATCCAAATCGGGAACAAATGGATTTCTCAGATTATCCTCGGGGTTAGAACCTAAACCTATAGGGTAATTCACCTGTACCGATGTACCAGCTTGGTATTGTTATGGTCTGATGGTAACGGGTACCCTTCACGGATATGTATCTGGTTGGGCTTGGACATTTAATGGGGTAAAGCTTGGGGGGTACATACGGTTTTCATTATCATCCCTAGAGTTATTTATAGTACTTTTCCTTTTTTCAGTCCCTCCGGCAAGTAACTGGGTCAACTGACTTATCATGCTTCGTTTGGATTCTTGTATTTAATCCCTCATGTCCTACTGTACCTTAGCTAATTTTTCCTGCAGCTACGGTTGCAACTGATCTTGCATGTCCTTTTGAATCTTTTCTGATCTCTCTAATATTTGATCCATTGTTTTGGTTTTGCCGCGGGTACCGTAACGATATTAATTAGTAGATTCTTGTTGGTTTCTAGGGTAACTGTCATAATTTCGATTAATTAGGGTCTTTTTATTAATTTTAATGCATATGATGACATGTAATGCTAATGAATGAAATAAATGCAGAAAACGTGTTGATTCTAGTTAAATTTCACTTGAACAACTTTACTAGAAAACAAGTTTCTTTACATAAAGCAGATACATATACAGTCTCGCTTTCACATTCAAAACCTTAACTTTCCCGAGAAACAAACCTAATTCTCGGCCCCGATCCCACTCCGATTCATAGTTCAGGCTTTGAACAGCTGGGGTCTGCAAGTGGTCAACCACGTCTCGTGCTCGAACCAAAGCTTTGCTCATAACGTGGTCCATATCTCTAACCTGCCCCTCTCACTGGTTGTCACCTATCTCTTGTTGCCTTTTCTCAGACCATATTCGCGCGGCCGTGTTGTCTTTCGCTTTATTAATAAACCCCTTTTTCATGAAAAGCTCTCTATTTAGCAACCGAACACGAATCAACACCATTTTCTATGATGAAAATGCAATGCAACCACAATCAAAACAAAATGAAACAAGTCAGTATATTTCATACAAATCTAGAATTCAAAGCAAGTAAGAGATAATAAATAAAGCACCTATTCGAGTGACCAGTAGGGGTTTGGTGTGGCTCTACCTATGGTAAGTTCTTAGGGCTCATTATATGCGGTTCGGTTTTAAAGTAAGGGTACCTGAACCGGTAGATTCCTCGATCCTCACCCATTATTGGCTCATACGGACCGAGTTCAGTTCAGGGGAATAAGTTTCCCTATGGCTAAACGGAGATGAAGGTCTCACAAAGACATAGATACGGATGTATTTCGAAAGCGATCCATTGTCCTATATGGAGGTGAAGACCCCACGAAGGAATAGTTTCTCGCTCCCACTTAAGAAAGGCAAAATCGAATGGTTATGCAATGCAATATGTAGAAACATACCAAGAGACTCGAACCAACAAATCAATCATATCATTATGTAACAAAATGATGAGGACCACAAAAATAAATGATGAAATGCAATGAGGGGATCGTAAAGTTAAACCAAATTATCAATTTTCGACAAAAAGACCAAAAGTAATCAACTCGTGGCTTGACTCTCTTATTTTGTCCCTAGTGGAGTTGTCAAGCTGTCGAAACCCTTTTTTGGTCATCAACTTTTTATTTAAAAAATGAAAATGGAGTCGCCACCAATCCTTTTTATGAGTTGTGATCGGATCACCTCGTAATTTGATCATTTTAATAAAAGTTTTGGTTTACTAAAATAACGATTTTTGGTCTACAAAATTTAGAAAATGGGTTAGGGATTCAGTTACGCATGAGAAAGGATTAGCACCCTTGTGACGCCCAAAATTGGTACCTAGTTGATTACTTAATGTCTTAATGTCGAGAATTAAAACTTTGAAGAGAATTTAAAACACAATCCCTTTTTGTATTAAGGCATTACTAAATTAATTTTCATGAAAAGGGCTTATTTCAAGTCAATCGAGAAGGAAGGATCATGTCCCGTAAGTTAGGACACAATGCCTTAAATCCTCAAAATCAAGAATAATCACTATTTGATCATTATTTGAATCTCATTTTTATATTTTTGAAATGGATATTTCATTATTTCAGTTTTAAAAAGGTTATATCCCGTAAGTTAGGGACACTCTCTTTTAATTCCAAAAATAATGAACATTGCCTCGGTTTTAAAAATTTTCTTTTTTGGTGCATTGTGCGAAAAAATGAATGCAATATTTAAAGTAATGTGTATTTAGCTTTCTTGGGCATAGCATAAAAATGGATAAGTACATTTAAACACAACTCGTAGGATTTGTTGCTTCAATCTACTCCACTGCAACTTCAGGGAGATTAGACTTGTAGCTTTAATCTGCTCCACTGCAACTTCAGGGAGGTGAGACTCGTATTTTCAATCTACTCCATTACAACTTCAGGGAGATAAGATTTGTAACTTCAATCTGCTTTACTACAACTTCAGAGAGATAATATTTGCTATCTTCAATCTACTCCACTACAACTTTAGGGAGATAAGATTTGTGGCTTTAATATGCTCTACTGCAGCTTCAGAGAGATAAGATTTGCTATCTTCAATCTGTTCCACTACAACTTCAGGGAGAAAAGATTTGTGGCTTTAATCTGTTCCATTGTAACTTTAGGGAGATAAGATTTGTAACTTCAATCTGCTCTACTGCAGCTTTAGAGAGATAAGATTTGCTATCTTCAATTTGCTCTACTACAACTTCAGGGAGATAAGATTTATAGCTTATAGTTTTAGTCTATTCCACTGCAACTTTAGGGAGATAAGACTTGCTATGGTAGAATTAGTCTAATCCACTGTTTTCTATTTATTTGAACGATGAATAAATAAAGTTAATTTCACATTTCACTCTTATGTATTTTGTATTTATGTCTTTTATATTTTACATGCATAGCGAAATTGTCACAAGCAAATATATTAGCTCATTGATTGTCTAAAGTTCAAACTGAAGATAAGTGGCATTGTAAAGAACGTTTACATTGTAAGAAAGACAACTTACTTTAGTAGATAATTTAAATGAGTCTGTAATCCTGTAAAAGAATCAAAGTGAACATTTGATTCAAATACTGAGAAGGAATATTATGTTGTCTAAAATTCCAATTGGGAGATGACTAGTGTTGGCTATCGAAACAGTTGACTTCACGAGTAGAGACATAGATATGTTCATTGGTAGAATGATACATTAGACTGGACTTAAGATGAATTAATTCTAAATCCGTTTGTAAATTAATTCACTTGTGACTTTCATGTGCTTTGATATAAGTGGAGGCTTATACTCTAAAGATGATCGAGCCCATAGTTGGTATGTTGGGTACATGGCTTGTGTATGGCATGACTTTACTAGCAACAGTGGAATTCATAGCTCAATTAAAGAGTTAATGATATCCTCTCATTGGAATTGTGTGGATTAATAAGAATGGAACGTGGCCACGAGTTTCTTGTTCTCAAACAAGCAATTTATCACAATCATTTGTTGACAGTGATCATATTAATCATTAAGAAGACATAATGGTGAAAATGAGATAAATAGGATTGTATTAAGTGAAATGATTTAACTCAAAGGAATCAAAGATATTATATGAGGGTAACACACACATAATGAGGTCATTGGACAAAGTAGTTGGCTGAATTGTTTTTGTAAAAAGTATACAATAAGGAGTCTTCAATCATGATACTTCTTGTAAACTGACTCCGTGATTAAGTAATTGCGAATTATCAGAACGAAGTTTCTGGACATAATTGCAATCATTAGATCCTAATTGTGTATGTCCAATTGGTCCCTCTGCTAGTTCAACAAAAGCTCGATCGAATTGCATTTGAATCAAAAGAAAATTCTACGAATTTTGGAATAATTTAATTGAGTCGATTTATTCGATGTGGATTTAAATTAGGTGGTAATGAGAATTATTCAACTAGAGAATTTGATTAACGAATTTTCTTGAAAAATTAATTTGGAAAATCTAAGTGATTTTTTGAAAAATTAATTTTGATCAAGAAAAATTAAATTAATCAAATTAATTAAAATTAATATGATATTTTTGGAAGTTAATTTTCAAGTCAGAGAATTGGTCCAATAGGTAATTATAACTTGAAAATTGGACCTGGGATCATAAATTGGGCCTGGGAGCCGAAAATCGATATCAAAACCCAAAAAAGGTCGAACTGGACCCAGTATGTAAAACCAGGCCTATGGTCCAATCAGTGGCTAGGCCGGACAGGTCAGGTCGTCATTGAGCCAGACTGAACCAGCTCGAGGTACCGTAAAGGTGTCGCACCTGCATCACCGGACACGATAGTACTGGTGGCCAGCAGCGGTTAGTCATTTGTGGTTGAGCAGTTAAGCGTTACACTCCTATTGGGACTATACTAAAGAAATTTATTTCAAATTAATTATTCCAAAAGTAATATTATTTTAATAGTTTAATAATTAATTAATTTAAGAATTATCTTAATAGTATTTTATTAATTTAATATTAAAATGATTTTTTAATATTAAATTTAATTTAACGTTTATCTTGTAGATAAACATTTTATTATTTTAATAAAATTTAATATTAAATTTAATCTAATATTTACCTTGATAAATATTATATTGATTTAATATTAAAGTGATTAAGTTTAATCATAATTGAACTCTCTAAACTCTCCCTATATAAAGAAAGTATTGAGTCATTATTGAAAAACATTTGAATTCAAGAGAAAGTTAGAGAAAATTCTCTGAAGAGATTATTATAGAAAGTTTCTAGAGATATTTTTCTGATTCATTACTTGACCTAAAAGTTTAGAGAAATTACAAAATTGCCCCACTGGTAACTGTTGTGACTTTTTTTTGATTTGAAGCAAGCCCACACTCGGCAGAGTGAGCTTGAGGATAGCGGAGAAGACTTCTCGGTTAAAGCGCTCATCCTAAACGAATCAAAAATGTACAATTTTGATTAAGTGTTTATTACTTTAGATATCACAACCAAGATCTTGTTTTGGAAAATTTTTTAAAACTCTGATTTTTCCCTAAATTTATTTTCCGCTGTTAGGGATCGTCCCGATTAAGCAACAAGTAACAAAAATAGCAGAATAAATTGAGAAATTGAACACACAAATTTAACGTGGAAAAACCCCTCCAAAGAGGATAAAAAACTACGGGCAAAGATAATTTTACTATAATGGAAAAAGAATGAAGAGTACAAAAGATGGAGATAAAACTAAACCCCGAAAACCCGAAAAACAAAGAACCGTCAAAACGTAAACACAAAATTCTCTGAATGTGTTATGAGTTCTAATCTAATGGGTGTCTTTACTAAGGTTGTAAAAGAGCCTATTTATAGGCTAAATTCATATGTCAAATAATAATAAAATAATCTAAACTAATCAGTGTTTGACTGAAACAAATAAACAGAGTTTAACTAAAAGATTATTTCTCAAATTTGACTGAAAATAGGAGTCATACTTAACAAATCTCCACTTTATCTCATATTTCCACAACGCCATTTTTGCCAAAGCCCGCCACGAGCCTATCTTGAACTATGTAGGGAATTAACTGAGTCGAATCTATGCTTAGAAACTGGAAGACTTCTAGCCTTCGACTTGTACACTGCCAAATCAAAACTAACCCGGGTCTGATTTTCACGAACACAGTGCCCTAACTTTTCAAAACCTGCATCCAAAAGAGAACCTCTCTTCAACGAAACGGTCATACATTTTTCCCTCCTATGACCAAGTTGCCTTCGCTCCAAACGAGTTGACTTCGACTCTGTAATTGATGAGGGACGTCCGATTTCACCGGCACTATAGAACCTTTCAGAATATAAAGACTTCCAGTTCTTTTACCTTTTAACAAAATGAGAGCTCCACGAGATACTTTAATACCGCTCGACTCGATGTTGATTCTGCATCCTTTCAAGTCTAAAATACTCAAAGAGATGAGATTCTTTCGTAAATCAGGTACACACTTGACATCTGAGAGTGTCCTAATTGTCTCATCGTGTGTCCTGATTTTAACAGTTCCAATACCAACTACCTTACAAGATGAATCGTTTCCCATGCGCACAACTCCACCTTCAACCAAACTGTATGTAGAGAACCATTTTCTATTGGGACACATGTGGAAAGAACATCCCGAATCTAGGATCCACTTGGACATGAGCTTAGAGTTATCGCTCGTTGACACTAACAAGAAATCATCACCGCTTTCATCAGCCAAATTAGCATCAGCTACATCTTCCTCGTTACTCTCAGCAGCTCTTTTATTTCGCAGTTTATAACAATCTGCTTTGACGTGACCTAACTTTTTACAATAGCGACACCTTTTGTCTCGTTTCTTTGATGCTACCAAAATAGAAGCTTGCCTATCTGCCTTGCTATCCAAATGAAGCTCATTGTCAAGTTTGTCTCTACTCAACAAATGACCTTTCACATCTTCGAACGAGATTTTGTCTCTTCCATAAATCAGGGACTCCCTGAAAGACTTGTATGAAGGGGGTAAAGAGCACAATAATAACATAGCTTGATCTTCATCATCAATATGAACCTCAACGTTCTTTAAATAATTTAAAAGAGTAATGAATTGACTGATGTGATCTCTAAGAAGCTCACCTTTGTTCATGCGAAACGTAAATAGACGTTGTTTCAACACTAAACTGTTAGCCAAAGACTTAGTCGCATAAAGAGTTTCTAACATTTTCCACAAGGCGGATGAGGTCTTCTCCATCAATACCTCCTACAATACCGTATTCGCGAGGCACAATTGGATTACAGACAAGGCCTTTTCATCAAGCTCTTCCCATTCTGTTTTATTTAGATTCTCAGGCTTTTTCCCGGTAACAACCTTTTTCAAATCGGATTGAACTAGAATTGTCATCATCCGAACTTGCCACAGATTGAAATTTGTCTCACCATCGAACTTCTCAATTTCAAATCTTGTTGTTGCCATATCTGAATGGGCTGATCTATGAAAATTGAAGTAGCTCTGATACCACTTGTTAGGGATCGTCCCGATTAAGCAACAAACAAGTAAAAATAGCAGAAAAAATTGAGAAGATGAACACACAAATTTAACGTGGAAAAACCCCTCGAAAGAGGATAAAAAACCACGGTCAAAGATAATTTGACTATAATGGCAAAAGAATGAATAGTACAAAAGATGGAGATAAAACTAAACCCCGAAAACCCGAAAAACAAAGAACCCTTAAAACGTAAACACAAAATTCTCTGAATGTGTTATGAGTTCTAATCTAATGGGTGTCTTTACTAAGGTTGTAAAAGAGCCTATTTATAGGCTAAATTCATATGTCAAATAATAATAAAATAATCTAAACTAATCAGTGTTTGACTGAAACAAATAAACAGAGTTTAACTAAAAGATTATTTCTCAAATTTGACTGAAAATAGAAGTCATACTTAACATCCGCTATGTTTTCCAAACCCATTTTTCCAACAACAACCCGAGGGTAGAATGAACAGTACTGAAAAAGAGAAAAAGTCGTCGTTGTCGAGCAACTCAGGGTGGTAGTTTGTACTAGTTCTAATAGTCATCGTTGTTGAGCAACTCAAGGTGATAGAGTAAAAATAGATCCATGCATCCGTCTTGGGTTCATGCCTGGTTAATAAGGGTTATAAAACATAAACTGACTAAATGAATATTGATATGAAATGTGATTGAAATTGGTATACTATGTATATATGTATATGTATATGTATATGTATATGTATATGTATATGAAATGTGAAAATAATAACATGTGAAAGATCATGCGAATTGGTTTATATGAGCCCTAAGGGTCAATGAAGAAATGAAATGAATCAATACATTCAATAAGGAATTGAGATGATGCTATAAATATATTATAAGAATTAGAATGAAAATGAATGTATTCTTGTTATTAAAAAGTGTGCCATGAAATGTTTATATTGCTTGTCAATTCAGATAGTATTCAAATTGAATTATCAATTGAGATAGTGTATGAATTTGACATATGAGACATGAAAAGGTGAATTGAAATGGTTGTGACTAAATCATGTATTGGTTGTATTAGTTCATGTTTATGCTATTGTTATGTGACTTGAATAATGAAAGTACCATTAAGCTTTATTGCTCAGCGTACGGTTTGTTTATTCTGTGTGCATGTAATAGTAGATTTCGAAGACTTAAGGAGTGACCCAACATCAAAACCGCAACTCTCGACCCAACAATATTTGTATAGTTTTTTTTATATGTTTTGATATATGGTATGTACCTAAGGTTGAGTTGGTTTTATAATATAAATGGTCATTGTGAAACCTTGAATTGGTAAATGTCATTTTGAATTCAAGCATATGAGTTGTTTAAGTATTCTTGTAAATGGTATAAGGTTCAATTTATTGAGTTGCACTAATGGTCATATGTGTTGAATTGGTTTGAAATGTGAATGGTCAAATTAGCATTTAGGATAATAATTTTAGTTAAATGTTCGCATATGAATTGTGTAAGGTATATATGATGTTCAATAGTTGAAATAAGCAAATGGCTAATTATGTAGGTTGTTGTGAATTGGTGTTTAATGGCTATTCTGAAAATAGTGGGTGATGTCGCAATAACAAACCCTAAACATCGCGATGTGAAATCAACAGAGAGTGGAGTTATGACCATGAACCCTTTAATGTTGTGACGCCAACTCGATGGTTTTAAAAATTTTATATTTTAATCCTCAACCAATCTCGACTTATCGAGAGAGCTTTTGTAAGCTTGTTCAAGTCCCAAATTTAATTATAAGATTTTGTAATTATGTATTGAGCTTACTAACATGTATAAATTGTTTATTTGATATGCAAATATGGTCGTAGTTGTTTCGGCGACGAATGTGGCATCCCATAGCTTGGACTCAACAATCGAGTCGGGTATGAGGTGTTACAGATTCGGTTCAATCAATTTTTTTCCAAACCATTTGTTGGAATTTAGTTTGATACTTTTTCATACTAATTTCACTTTTGTAGTTTTAACTTTATTTTTATAGAATGAGTTTTATTTTATGACTTTTGGACATTATTTGGTGAAGTTTTAATGTCTTTTTTCATAAATATTTTTTAAATAATTTTTCAAATAAATAAAAATAACAAAGGACTCTTATATAGAAATTTTGGAAAAAAAATTAGTTTTATATAGTAGCTTTAAATTATTTTCTCTATTTTAAATATAAAATATTTATTTTATATCATACAAAATAAAAGTGATTATGAATTAAATAAAAATAGAATTAAATTCAATTCCGCTAATTATGATTTTTAACTAATGAAAAAATTTGTCTAAACACCACTAATTTGAATCAATTTTCGAATTTTTTTCTCGACCCTAATTATATCTTTAAAACTTATATATAAATGGAATTTCATTGCAATCAAATGTTAATAATTGATGAAAACATTTTGGATGGTCTATTGACCAATACATTCCTCAATGTAATTAAGATTAAACCTAGCAATTGGAATTCTATTATGCATCACCATCAACTATAATTTTTAATTACCTTATTTGGACAACTAAGTATACCTGTTCATGGGTTGGGCCACCCGGTCTAGCCCGAAATGTGGAAAGGTTTGAATAAAAATATAAACTTAAAAAATGGGTTTGGACAAAAGAATAAGGCTAGTTTAAAAAACGGGCCGAGCCTTGGTTAAGGCATTTTTGGCCTGAGCCCGAGCCGACCTGAATTCACTAAATGACAAAAAAATTTGTTATTTTCTTTCTATTGTTTTCTCCCTATTTTGCTACCATTTTATTATTATGTTGCTACTATTTTGTTGTTACTGTTTGGATGTTGTATAAAACTTATTTTATTGTTAACTTTGTTATTATTTTAAAGTCATTTGCTTGTTAAGTTGCATCTATTTTAGTGTTATTTAAGTATACATATTTTTTAAATTTTATTTTCAATTTGTTGGGAAACATTTATTTTGATATTTTTGATGTATTATATATATTTAAAAAATTATATAAAAATAATACGGGTGGATCGGGCCAAGCCCAGGTTTTAACATTTTATCTAGGTCGGGCTTGGGCAAAATTTTAAGCCCATTTTTTCGGGCTAGACATGAACACCTCTAACCGCAAGCTCACTAGCTTACTATAATTGATTTAATTTTCATAAATTAGTAAATATAATTATTGATATATAATCATTTCAAGTTTACGTTCTATACACAAATAGTTATATTTATCAAATATAAAAATAAATTAATATATTCATTTTATTAAAGGTGTATAATTAAATAAAAATTAAACTTTCATGTATACATCGATCTATAATTAAAATTTTATAAATATAATTACACCAAATAAAAGATTATATATTTTAATTACATATTGAATCAAAATTTACGTATAATTTTATGATTCATCCCTTAAAAACATTCATTAATTATATTTTCCCTTTTAACATCATCTTAATCAGTGTTTACCAGGCTGAGCCAGATTGCCCAAAATTTTTCCAAAATCTTTACCTAAATTAAAATCAGTTTTGTCTGATAATTCGTTTTATGTTTTTCTTGGCCACCAATTCATTTTATGTTTAAAAGATAATAACATAATAACATTATGTTAATATTACTATTTATATAAATTTATTATTAAATTTAAATTAAATAAAATTTATTATTAAATATTAATTTAAGTGAGATCAACCCCAATAAAGAAGACCTTATGACTTTTGGATAGGTTTAGTCTAATGACACTAATTAACATTTCCTATTAAATTGTCCTTATATGCCAAATAAATAAATTAGATGAACAGTGTCTCCTGACTCGCGGATAGCCTCTCATTTTCAGAAACTTCCAAAAATTTATCATATGAATACACATTACTCATAAATATTAATATATAGACCAAACCCTATACCATCATTACCACGTACTAGCCAAACCTACTTTTATATATACTTATTATTACTCTTACAATTGCCATTGGAACAGTTCCCTTGTTTATTTGTTTGTTTATATCGTTTATTTCCAAGCTAGTTTTCTTATACCTTTCTGATTTGTCTTGCACTGCATACCATGTCATTTTCTTTCCAATGCAACCTAGTTTATTTACATTACATGTTTCATTCAAATGCGAGCTGCTATTCTGGATCAATGTTCTCAGTATTTTCTGATCCAGATAAACGAAAAAGTGTCATGGAATGTCATTTTCTTTTGTGCAATTCTGGTTGGCTCATCCATTCCTTTGCCTTGGCTTGAACGTTCATCTCTTCAATGAAAAAGAAAGTTTTCAAAAGTTAATGCCATTAAATATAGGGAAAATGGCCCATTTGATTCCTTGTTTGAACCAGTAGATTGATAGCTTTCTCATGTGAATGCTTGATTTTGTTCTTATATGGATTTTGTGCTACTATAAAATTGCCTCACAACATTGGGGTTGTTGAAGCTAGGGAAAAAAAAACATATATTATGGAGGTGGCCGACAGTGTAACATGTATAATTCTACTTATTCTTTTCTGTGGGTCAGCAGCTGGAAATAGAAAAGCTTTGTATTCATTCAAAGCTCAAGAGAATGCCATTGCAATGGCTCCATCATCTGATAATGGTATTTGTAAATCAATGGTCGAAACACATGGTTACGATTGTGAAGAACATACGGTAAGTCCCTAAGGTATTTCCACTGTTTTCCTAAGTTTAACGAAAAATAAAAATTTGGGTTTTTGTATAGGTAACTACACAAGATGGTTACATTCTGAGTATGCAAAGAATTCCTGTGGGTCGGTCAGGTGGGACACCAGGAAACAGGCCACCAGTCCTGTTACAGCACGGGATCTTAATGGTTGATCACTAATCTGTCATAATGCTAAGATTCCAATGCAATGAATTTCGACAAAATTTATGTAACAAGGGCTTGCATGATGTCAGGATGGAATTACGTGGCTGTTATTGCCGCCGGAACAGTCTTTGGCATTTGTGTTGTCGGATAATGGCTATGATGTGTGGATTGCTAATTCCCGTGGAACAAAGTACAGCAAAGGGCATAAATCACTCAGTCCTAACGATCCGGTTATTGTTACTAATTTCTTTATTATGTTGTGAAGCTTTCTGTTTTTCTATTACTAATTCTTCACGGGTTTTTAGGCTTACTGGGATTGGTCGTGGGATGAATTGGTAGCTTATGATCTTCCTGCTACGTTCCAATATGTATATGATCAAACAGGACAAAAGCTACACTATGTAGGGCATTCACAGGTGGGTTTTTTTTTTTTTTTAGAATTTTCTGCTTCATTTCAAGGTTTTCAATAGAGGGGGCAATGGTGAACTTTGATCTTGATTTCAGGGAACTCTGGTTGCATTGGCTGCCCTCTCGAAGGATCAGTTATTGAACATGTTGAGATCAGCTGCTTTACTTTGCCCAATTGCTTATATGGGTCAGATGACTTCTCCACTTGCAAAAAATGCTGCTGACAACTTCATTGCTGAGGTTAAATCCTAATCCCACCTTTCTCTGTTTCATTACTTTCATCTTTTTTATAAGAATCTTTGACAGGCAGTCTACTGGTTAGGCCTCAGTGAATTTGATCCACGAGGGTAAGAACCCCTTTCATTATCTGTTTTCATCATTTAGCAATCAAGGCATTTCTTTACCCATGTTCCTTTGCTATGAACAGGGATGCAGTAGTTAACCTTCTCAAAGACATCTGCAGCAAACCAGGCATTGACTGCACTAACTTATTGACAAGTTTTACAGGTACAACATTAGCACAAAATTAATTGCCAAAATGTCAACTGTTCACGAGTTAAAGATCTTTTGGGACATACATTTTACAGGTCAGAACTGTTGCTTGAACTCTTCCATAGTAAACATATTTCTAGATCATGAGCCCCAACCATCAGCAACAAAGAACATGGTCCATCTGGCTCAGAGTAAGTAATCCATTAAACCCTTTTGAGAAAAAACCACAAGATTTCCCGTTTAAAAACATCTGTTGAATTTTTTTCCTGTGGGGGTTTAATTACCAGTGATTAGGCAAGGAACCATAAAAATGTATGATTACATCGACGAGGTTGAAAATATGAAACATTATGGGCAAGCAACACCTCCAGCATACAACATGACCAGCATTCCAAATGACTTTCCTGTTTTCCTTAGCTATGGAGGGGAGGATGCTCTTTCTGATGTAAATGATGTGAAGTTATTATTGGGAAGTCTCAAAGATCATGATGGAGACAAGCTTGTAGTTCAGTATAGATATGATTATGCTCATGCAGATTATGTCATGGCAGAAAATGCTAAACAAGATGTATATGATCCTTTAATTGCCTTCTTTAGGCTACAATAGTGAATATATAGATAGATTTAAAGGAAAAAAGAATCAGTCTCCTGGCCTTTGTTTCTTTGTTTGTGTTAGTACAGAAAGGCTTCCAATGCTTAGCACCACTTGATGTGGATAGGGAATGTTTATTTAAATGGTATAATCCCTTGGCAATCTTGTATCCAAAACATAACGTGTATGAGTCTTTGCTAGTATATTTCGAAACCATCTCATACGCACCACCAACCCCACTAATCCAGATCCTTAAAATAGCAAACACATCTTTAGGCCCAAACATATTTTCTTTGTTCTGTGTCTTGATGGTTCGGTTAAAGGGAATGATTTGTGTCGAGTGAGGCAACGAGTATTTAGTTGGGAGGATGAGTGAGAGTTTGATGAACGGTGGTGCAATGGTGGTGGAGGATTAACCGAGGGTGGTATTTTGTTATAGGTAATGGTTGTAGTGGTGGAAGGTTGGAGTATGGAGAGTGAACCTTGACCGTGAATCATTGAGAGCCTTTTTTCTTGTTGTTGTGAGAGCCTCCCCAATTGATGTTCTTTACCCAAGGCAATGACAGAAATCTGCCGAGAAAATCAAACAAAAAGGAAACCCAAAACGTCAAAACTAATTTCCCCCTCTCTGTTCAACTGCTCACATGTGTACGTACGTAATATATAATATTATAATAATATATGTAATACAGTCTATCTATCTTATATATATATGTATATATTTAGCCACATGTATATATGTTTGTTATTTTTTTACTTTTTTGTTATATGAATGAATAATAGATTATAATTATAATAAATTATAAAATTATGATATATTAATACAAATTGTCATGAAATTTGAATTTAATCCGAGCTTGACCTAAATTTAACTCTGGCAAAATATGGTTGCTACAGTTCCCCTTCTTTGCATGTTGCTGAGAATCAGGAGCAATGCAAAGATCAAAAGTACCTATTTTGTCCAGATCATGAATTCGTCTACTTGGATGGCAATCCCGAGGCTTAATTTATTTTTTAAAACAGATTCGACTTTTGATAAAATGAAAAATAAAAGGACCTCGACAACAACATAAAGGCTCGACCCATTTTTGAAAATCGATTCGACTTTTAATACAATGAAACATTGAAAGGACCTCGACGATAATCTCGAGGCTTGACCCATTTTTTAAAACGGATTTGACTTTTGATACAAAGAAAACTAAAAAGACCCCAACGATAATCTCGAGTGATAACATGTTAATTTATATGACTTTTTGTGTTCAATTCGGTTAATTTTTAAATTGATCCCTACTGAATTAGTGCTTTTATGTTTTAATCTTGTCAGGGATGTAATTGGGATGCTATAAATAAAAAAAACGAGCAGAAAAAGGACCAAATTGAAACATAGTCAATAAAGTGAGGCCGAATAAAAAATGTGAAAAAAGCTAATGACTCATCAGATTCTTTTGACTTTGTAAAAGCCAAAATTAGAAAAAAATCTAATTTTTTTATTTAATTTTAATTATATATTGAAGTGGTTAAAGCCAAATTTAATAAATATCATATATATATATATATATATATATAAGGCTTTAAAGTAGCTTGGAAAGATGCATTATATTTTACACATTGATTTTCATTTGAAATTAAATAGAAATTATTATTTTTCTTCCAAATTTGGTGCGTGATTAGCATACTGTTACTTCCAATTTCATTCCTTTGTTCTCCCAAAATTTGTTTAATTGTCTTTCAAGTCCTTTCCTTTCTCAATTTTCATCATTTTCATTTAAATCCAATTCATAGCCAATCAAAACATGATTAAATCCATACCTCACTAAATTCCATCTTAGCTTTAGGCCAATGTTTTGATACGTATCCATACTAAAAATCCTTTCAATCGGTATTCACATTTTTCCTAGGTATCGGGATTGACAACTCATCCCTTAAAGTTAACTCTAATTCAAGTCAAAAAGTGCATGTTGGGCTAGAGTCGTGTTTGCAGATAGTTGGAGAAATGAGTCAGTCGTGCTATATTAGGATCTCTGAGAACAAATCAACGAAGAAGTGATCCGGTTGAAACAACCCACGCGATTGAGGCTGTTAATCCGAGTTGGGTTCTTTAGAGCGCAAGGCTACCGAAGTCTTGAATAGGGAACACGTGTATCTCAGTTAGGTAATCTGTAAGGGTTGGTTTGCAGGTCGTACCGGGACTAGCTACGAGAGGAAGAATTGGTGGTTAGGACGTTCTTAACTGTTATAACCAGCTCATTGTTTAGAGGAGAAAAATAATTTTCAAGGATCGATTCAAAAATCCAGAATCCACCGAGTCTAGGGCTAAGGGTTATTATCCGAATTTATTTTCCGATTTAAATTTATTTCCAATATTAATTAATTAATTATTTATGTTGTTTTGATTATTTACTTTCTAAAACATTGTTTTGATTATTTACTTTCTAAAACATTCTCAAAACTCCCCTAATTTATTTATTTATTTTTTAGCAAGTCCATTTGGAGTCATGGGCACAACTTTTGCCACGACTTTTGACACGACAAAAATTCTGATCACAAGTTAAACACAGAAGTTAATTATAATATCCAATCCCTGTAGACTCGACCCTATTATCACTCTCTACTACTATTTAGAGTTATTTTACTGTAGGAATTATTTTTGGTGGTTTCGGTGCCCATCACCGAGGCTCGACCCATTTTTAGAAAATCAAATTGGCTTTTGACAAAATGACAACTGAAAGACCTCGATGGCAATCCTGAGGCTCGACCCATTTTTGAAAACGGATTCAACATTTAGTAAAATGAAAAACTGAAAGGACCTCACTAATAATCCCGAGGCTTGACCCATTTCTGAAAATGAATTTGACTTTTGATAAAATGAAAACTAAAAAGACCCGAATGGCAATGAATGATTAAGCCAAACGGTATGCAATTGAAGCTTTCACTGACAAATAATAATGTTTTCTCATAACATTTATAATTACTCAATTTACTTTCGATTTAATAGGTTTGGAGTGGGAAGGAAGACGAAGTTAAATGGCTTTCCCAAGGTCCAAATAGAGTAGTAAAAAGATATAGTTTCTTCCCTATCAATGGATTCAGATTTCATACGAAATATCGCGAGAGATTGAGGAGAACTCAAAATGGTGGAATAGTTGTTAATTCTTCAATTACAAGTTATGCTAGTGTTAGGGACAGTAATCTTGTTGAGGGAAATGTGGAGTATTACGGACTTCTTACTGACATTATTGAGTTGGATTACTATGGCAAATGGAAAGTTGTCTTATTTCGATGTGATTGGGCTGATGTTAATACTGCTCACGGAATTAAACAAGATCAATTTGGTTTTACAATGGTGAACTTCTCTCGATTGACACTCATTGGACAACAATTGATAGATGAGCCGTATGTATTTTCTTCTCAAGTGAAACAAGTTTTTTACTCAAAAGATCCAACTGATGAGGGTTAGTACGTTGTACTTCGTAACATGCCTAGAGACTTGTTTGACATGGGCAATGGAAGTAGAGATGACATTGACAAAAGATTAGAAACTTTTCCTTTTCCAGAACAAAACTTAAATGAAAATATCCCTAGTACTAGTACACAATTTCAATGGGTTCGCCAGGATGTTGATGAAAATATTTACGATTTATGATGTAGTAAGATTTTACGATTTTTTAATTATATGTAATATCATAATTTAAATCTTGGTCTTATTAAATATTTCAACTATTTTGTATGTACTATTATTGTTGTAATTAGTTACTAAAATTTCAACTATTTTATGTGTATTGCAGATAAAATGCCTAGAAGAAGATTGCGAGATCTAAGTATTGTTCAAAATACTCCAAATTCGGAAGAAACAAATAGTGAACAATAGATTGCTATTGGATCTTCGAATGTTTCGAATACCCCTGGCGAACCTGTAGAAATTCAAAGTAATGTTAAATTTAATTTACATGCATGTTGACTTTTATGATTGATTTCTTTTTCAAATTTTTATATTATAATATACCACTTTTTAGCTGAAAGTGATGGGACGCGCAGAGGTCGAGGACGTACGCTACTTAAAGATTTATACGAGTTAAATCCTATCAAGCGTGTCAAAGTATCTAGAAACAATCTTGGTCAGCCTGTTAGATCAGAAGCTCGACTTTTAGCAGGAAATTTGGGCATTATAGCACGAAATGCCAATATGTTGCCTATCAACTACGAGTGGCATCAAATGCCTGATAGTAACAAAAATCAAGCTCAAGAAATATTAAGGTAACAAAACGTGAATGTAATTTATACTACTTTGGTTTAAGTTTCATTTATATTTACTTTCTAAACTTGTGTTTTTCGTAGGAGAGGTTTGCTTTAGAGGTCTCGAATAATTATGTCAAGAAGGCATTGGGAAAAAGATGGAGAGACCATAAAAGTACTTTAAAGAAAGAATATTTTAAGACAAAAATAACCCTTAAAGAGAAATTGTGAAATGTCCCGCCGGGAATGCTGAGGTACCAATGGGAAGATGCGGTTAGATTTTGGAGTTCAAAGAAAGGAGAGGTATTACGTACTTCCAAACTCTTATAATTATTTTGGTTTATAGTATTTACTATATACGTAATAATAATTTCATAATTTAGGATCGTGAACAAGTTGAAACAAGTAGCAGGCAAAAATAGAAATTCACTCACACAGCTAAGTCGAAAAGTTTTGCTTGTGTAGCTGAGGCCGAGGTATTTTGAATTTATTAATAGTGTCAAATATTTATTACTTTCTATTAAATAATATTTTTACTACTATAGTGTAGGAACTGTTGTCTAGTCAAAAAGCTCAAAAAGTTGGACGCCTTCAGCTTTTTGACATTACACATAGGAAAAAAGATGGATCTCCTATGACTTCTGAAGCTGCAGAAATTATGGTATGTTTACTGAATAAAATTTGAATTATTTTAAATATTTATATTGTTTAATTATAATGGTTTAATTCTTTGTTTGTAATGCAAATAATGTTAAGTTATGTTGCATTTTTTTTTATAATATATATTGCGTTTCTAACTCTTTGATTGATTTATTAGGAGAAACTAAAGGATAAAAAGGTGGAGTATGAAGCGATTGCTTCGAGTGATATTTCTGTTCATCTTGACGACATTGATAATCGGACTATTACTAAAGTTTTGGGTCCTGAAAGGTATGGTCGGGTTCGATTTCAAGGATCTTTTGTTAACCCAACCCAATATTTTGGATCCAACTCACAGCAATACATGCCTTCGGGGAGTCAGGCTCAAGCTGAAGTTTAGAGGTTAAGAGACCAGATGGCACAGATGCAAGCGAGCACAGATTAGCGAATTACTCAACTTAAAGCAGAAGCTGATAGAAAATATGAAGAACTCCAGCTACAACTTAAAGCGGAGGCAAGAAGTGAGGAAGCGAGCAAAAAGTATGACGACTCAACTACTGACTTGAATATGATGAAGATGTTTCAACAGTCGCAAAATCCGCCATCTTAGACTATTGTATGAATATTTTTAACATTTTAACTTTTAACATTATTGTAAGAATAACTTGAATTATACTTCATTTATCAATTTATATCATATATCATTCGTTGAATTTGAAGTATCATTTAGATTTCCTGGTTTTGGTTGGATTCCATGCTATAGGAAGGGTTGCATATGGATGAAAATTGGATGCTAAAAATCTGCCAAAGTTAGTAGCATTTTTTGTAAAACGCCGCTAAAGAACGGTAATTTTAGGGCGTTTGTGAAAAAAAGCGTTGCTAAAGGTCATGTTCTTTAGCGGCATTTGTGAAAAAGGTGCCGCTAAAGGTCATGTTCTTTAGCGGCGTTTATGTGAAAGAAACGCCGTCAAAATTAGTGACATTGTCTATAGCGGCATTTTTTGCGGAAAGCGCCGCAAATACTAGTGCCGCTATAGGCCTAAAAAAATGCCGCTAAAAGCATGTTTTGATGTAGTGAGAATACTTATTGGGTGACACCAGAGCTTTGAAAATAAACAGATGGTCAAGAAACTTGAATTGTAACTGCCTAGGTTTTGGGCCCAAGATTTTTAAATACTAATTTTTAAAAAGTTTAAAATAGTTTTTTTAAATAAAAATATTATTTATTATTTAAAACAATATTTATAATATTCCAGATTTATTTATTTTAACAAACTATTTTAAAAGATGTTTTAAATAACTATTTTTAAAAAGCTATTTTTTAAAAACTACTTTTTGTTTATGTATTTCAAATTATGTTTTAAAAATTGTACTTTCCGAGTGCATTGAAACGTATTATTTTTTATTTATAGATTGGAGAAGGGTTATGAGAAATTCTAAGTATTGTATAAAATAAATAAATATAATCGAAACTATAATAAGATTGTTAAAATATATAATTATTTAAAAACTCTTTTATCGGAAAAGAGTGATATGTATGCAATGCATTTAAAATTAAAGTATTAGCAATTGGTCAAAATTTTATAAAATACATTTTAAAAGGATATTATATATGAAGTGTTATAAAATTTTATAATTTTTAAAATGTATTTTGAAATTATTTTAATTATTAAAATACAATTTTTAAATTGAATTTTATAATTTTTAAATATGTCATTTACTTTTTTAAATTTTTTAATATTGATTAAATCTATTTTAATTTGAGAAATTATATCATAAATAGATCCACTTATCCTCGTTTGGCACTTCACTTCATTCAAATAATGGGTTCTTTCTTTGAATTTGTTGTGATACAATAAAAATTTTTTTATTGTAATTGTATTGAAACAAAAAAAAAAAGGATAACAATGGAATGAATAAGACAGGAGGCGGTCCGCAAATTTTCACTTATTCTATTTCTATTTCTATGGTTTTATCTGAGAATTTAGTGTCTGTTTTTTATTCCAATTTTTGCTAATTTCGTGTTTTGATTGCCTAGTGCAATTCCATTTTTTTTATTCCGATTGTATCTACATATTCTAATTGTTTCGGGTTGCTAACTCAACGGTAGAGTACTCGGCTTTTAAGTGCAACTAGCATCTTTTACACATTTGTTTGAAGAAAGGGATTCGTTCAGACCACAGCTGATCTTGAAAGGAGTGGGTGGAAAAAAGAGCATGTCGTAGCAATGGAGAATTCTAAGAATCCTTTTTTTCCGGATCATTCCAAAAAAAAATCGTTTTTGAATTTTTGGTGCGAAACAAAAAAAATGAATTGAATTCAAAGTTGGGTCGAGTGAATAAATGGATAGAGCTCTACGGCCCCAATTATAGGGAAACAAAAAGTAACGAGCTTTTGTTCTCAATTTGAATGATTACCTGATCTAATTAAACGTTAAAAAGAAATTAGTGCCTAATGTGGTAAAGGTTTTTCTCATGAGTAAATTATCGAATTTTTTATGAGTCCTAATTATTATTATTAGGCATCCCTTTATGGGTTAGCCATGAATGTGTAGAAGAAGCAGTATATTGATAAAGAAAAGATATTTTTTTTCCAAAATCAAATGAGCGATTGGGTTGAAAACATAAAGGATTTCTAACCGTCTTCTTATCCTATAACGAACATAAATCAATTAGATGGCAAAAGATAGGATAGAGAATCCGTTGATGAATCCGCCTGTCTCCGAGGTATCTATTCTTTTCTTAATATAATACCTTGTTTTGACTGTATCGCACTATGTATCATTTAATAATCGAACAGATCCCCTATCTTTGGTTCAAGTCGAATTTGAAATGGAGGAATTTCAAGTATATTTAGAACTAAATAGATCCCGTCGACACGATTTCCTATACCCACTTATTTTTCGGGAGTATATTTATGCACTTGCTTATGAGCATGGTTTAAATAAATAGATGATTTTTTTTTGAAAATCAATGTTATGGTAATAAATTCAATTCACTAATTGTGAAACGTTTAATTCTTCGAATGGATCAACAGAATCGTTTGATTAATTCTGCTAATTCCAACCAAAATCTAGTTTTTGGGCACAACGATAATTTATATTCTCAAATGATAGCGGCAGGATTTGCAGTCATTGTGGAAATTCTATTTTCCTTACGATTAATATCTTACTCACAAAGGGCAGAAAGTCGCAAAATCTCATAATTTACAATCAATTCATTCAATATTTCCTTTTTTAGAGGACAAATCCTCACATTTAAATTATGTGTTAGAGGCACTAATACCTCATCCCATCTATCTAGGTTCAAGCCCTTCGCTACTGGGTAAAAGATGCTTCTTATTTGCATTTATTATGGTTCTCTCTCTACGAGTATTGTAATTTGAAGAGTTTTATTAGTACAAAGAAATCTATTTCGATTTTTAATCCAAGATTATTCTTGTTCCTATATAATTCTCATACATGTGAATACGAATCCATTTTCCTCTTTCTCCGTAATCAATCTTCTCATTTACGATCAACATCTTCTGGAGTCTTTCTTGAACGAAATTTTTTCTATGAAAAAATAAAGTATCTTGGCAAAGTCTTTTATAATAATTTTTAGTACAACCTATGGTTGTTCAAAGACCCTTTCATACATTTTATTAAGTATCAAGGAAAGTCAATTCTGGCCTCAAAGGATGGCTAGGGTGATGACAAGTGTAATATAGAGTATAATAGAATATTAAAAAAAATAAACATATAAAAAAAGTAAGACACGTGACCAATTTTCAAGCCTTCTTGTGGATTTAAAAAGTACATTTGTAAGTGTACCAATTATTAACTCTTTTAATTTCATAAATTCTTTTTAAATTTAATATAAATTTGAAACATAATTAAAATAGATTAAATTAATCTTGAAACATTTTAAAATTTTAAAATAATTTTAATTTATAAAATTAATTTTAAATAATATATATCTAAAATTTAGTAAAGTTTACATAAAAAAATCAATGTTGACATTTGTCATATATTAAAAACATGCTGTAAACACCATTAATTGTTAATTAATCATGAAATCAACTCAATTAACTTTTTTAAGATTTACTAATATTAGTATGGATTATAGATTAATTCAATAACTTATAACTCTTAGACCAAATGAAGAAATTAGCTATACACTATTAATCAAACCCAAGCATCTAATTACCCAAACATATATATATTTATTATTGAAGACATAACTAAGGAGTCTAGAGAGTAGAACTGAACATAGAAATCATAAGTAATCTATATAGTTATACAGTAAAGTTGGGTACAACATATAAATATTGAGTGATTTGTCAAAAGAACTTGGCTAGAGAAGTCTGGACCACATGATTGGCAACAATGGCATTGGTTTTCTCTGTAGGGTGGAAAGAATCCCAAAACACATACTTGTCTGCATCCGAACATGTAAATGGGTTGGTTCGGCTACATGCATACCCCATTTCGAACATCCCTGTTGCACAACATGCCACTCCCGTTACCTCGAACCCTGCCATTGCAATGCAACCACCCTTTTTAGCACAATATCATACACAACTTGCACTGTGCTTGCTTCTCATCAAGGAATCATAAAAAATGATAGGGGGGTTGTAGTAAAAGTCTGAAAGTATACTTGTAGACCATTAAAATTTAGGTCATTATTTTTAGCAGAGAATTCTCGAGTTCATACTTTAAAAAGAAAAAAAGGAGTAACCACCCTATGGTCTACCTTACAATTTACTGATTTGAATTTCACCAGTACAAAACGGTGTATTAAATGTAACAATAACTCCTTAACTACCTATGTCTAATATTATCATATAAAAGTGGAGAGTTAGTTGGACGTGAAGATAAAAGTGCATGACTATCACAATCAATTTCTATTAGATTTTATCACAATATTTTAGGATGTATTTGTTTCATGGAAATTGATTTACGAATTTTTTTATATTTTGTGTTTATTTTATGGAAAATAATTTCATCAATATAAAATAATTTTTAAAAATTGATTTGTTTTTTTTTTGAAAATATAAATTATTTTCTTGAAAAGAGCTCGTTTTGAGTAATTTATAAATATTTAATATTAAATGTTTTATATTATAAAATATGAATATTTCAATTATATAAATATGAGTATTTGTTTTAGTATATTTTAATTATATAAATATGAGTATTTGTTTTAGTCTTGCTTAGTTTCATTTATCCTTCCAATTCTAATGTGTCACTATCGACTCTCATATATGTAATATACTTAATTTAAATTAAGTTTTAATTAGTCATTGTTTATTATTAAGTTTATATATGATGTTAATTATTATAAAATATTTTTATTATGAAATAAATTTTGATTGTTAAAAGGTAATGGTACTATAATATTTTGTAACAAATATGTTTATGTTGTATTTGCTTCACTAAGAACAACTTTTAAAAATGATTTCAAGAAAATTTGGCAAACAACGAAAAATATTTTACCCGAATCACCCAAGCACCAAAAATATTATTTTTTTTCCGAAAGTCAATCCATTTTTCAAAAATCATTTTGAAGTTATTTTTAGTGAACTAAGAGTAGCTTTTGTATTAAAAAGTATTTCAACAAATGATTATTGTTAGAGTAATAAAAGATTTTTATTTGTATTTATTGGTCTTGTGTTTGATTTTCAAATAATATTTTTCAATTTTTTATTTGAAATATTATATAAAAGTATTAAAAACAAAATGCCCTTATAATAATATTAATTACTCTCTAAGGTAAGGGCATTTTAATATTTTTGTATTTGAACTAGTTTCGTGTTCACTTATGACATTAGCCCAATCATGTATTTTATAAATAGTAGGTATAGGAAAAGGATTGTATGAATCAAGTATATTATCCCTTTCTAAATAGTTTTATGCCAAATCAATAATTTCATCTTGAATTTCGAGATTTTAATCAATTTGATTTTTCAAGATATGTGGTATAAAACTATTGGAAAGAGACAATATATCTGTTTCTTACAATCCTTTCCCATAAATAAATATAGATATCCAAACATATATTTTTATCGGATGGGCTATGCAATTATAAATAAAGAGATAGAGTAATATAGCATACCATAAAAAGCAGGCTTTTGTATGATATCCAACATAATGCCATAGGGATCTGAAAACACCATGTCCATCCCATTCAACTCCTTGTTTTGCTTAATCACCAAATCGTTCAATTTGCTATTGAACTCAGCCGCCAAATTGTTGTAACTATTGACACACTCGCTTCCTCCCATAAGATTCCCGGTTCTCTCCAACGGCATACACCCCATCGGAGGCAACCCTCCTAACGAAATCTTTCGGGCTCCAAGATCGTATAGTGCCTTGGTGAAATTTCCGGCGATCCCGACCAGGAAGTTTTCGTATTCTTTAATGGTGTATTGCGACGAACGTCCTGGGACCGCGTAGTAGTTCTCGAGGAAATCGTTTGTTCCGACGCTTATCATGTATAAAGCATCTTTGATTATGTCGTTCGCTTTACCGTCTCCAAGGTTGGCTTTCAGTTTCGTTTGATAATCCTTGTAATACTCCAGTTCTTTCCATAGGGGTATCACTGACTGCAAGACACAATATTAAAATACATCACGAGTATATTGAGTATGTATACATATATGAAGTGTATGGTTAATTTGATGGAGACTTACGAGAACATTGGAAGTGGAATTGTCGTAGCCGGTTCCAGCGGAAGCGAAGGTAACTCCGGTGGCGAAATCCGATATACTATATGAAGGGTCGAGGTAAGCAGGGATGGCCCCTTTGAGACCAAACGCCTGGGAGATGAAGTCGGTAGCGATTTTGCCATTGGAGAACCGACCTGTTGGATGGCCACCATTGAAATCACGACCATATGGCTCGAAATTGCTCCTGGCAATGGTGGGGATATAGTTGTTGTTGCCAGCATCAACCGATGAGTCCCCGAACACTATGATGGCAGGAACTTTGGCCTCATTGATCTTTACTAACGACAGCAAAAAATGAATGGAAAAGAGTGATAATAAGATGTTGGGGGTGGATGACATGGCCATTTGCTTCACTTGACTTTTGAAGATGGGGGACGAGAAGATGGATTTGGTGAAGAAGGATTTGATATGTATAAATATTAGTAGTTGGATGGTGAGTAAAGGAGAGAGTTAAATCAAAGGGGGAAATATTGTTGGGTGATTTAATAGCTACCAAAAAAGGGTACACTTAGAATATGTTTTACAACAGGTTCGGTAGTAAAAGTCAAACTGTTGTGACAAAGATTCTTGCTTTTGCTAAATTCTACACCACACAATTTATGTTTTCGTTTTCTTAATATTGTTGAGACATGGTTTTAATGTTACCTAGTCAAGTTAATTTCTAAATTGATAATTAAGTATTTTAGTGTTATTTTTTTATTACTCAAAAATTTATTTAAATAACATTATAAGTGTGGGTAATTTTTTGAAATGAGTATTTAATGAGAAAACTAAAAAAAAACTTGCCTATTTAAGGTTTAATGGTGTTATAACCTCTTTTAAAATTTTTACACCCAATTAAACTTTGAACTAATAAAACTGATCACATAGGCCCTTTAACTGACACTGATGGTTAGTATTTAACACCAATATTAACGTGACCGTTAGCAGACATCACATCAGCACATATTGTTAATGTGGCAATGGCAAGCTAGCAAAAAATAAAGAATGCAACAAAATAAAAATATTTAAAATTATTTTTAAAATAAATACACAATGAATCTAGAAACTAATTTATTTAGATACATTCTAAAATTATAAAAATGTTAAAAATTAATTAAAAATAATAAAATTTTATAAGATTTCAACCGAAATCAACAATTGGCATCATAAAATCAAGATTAACAATTGTTCTGTCATATCTTTGCCTCTCATTTTTCAATTTGTGTAAGTTATATTAGTAAAATAAGTTAACCAGGAAAATAATTTTTATAAAATCTTATAAAAGTAATTTAGTTTTTATAAAAATTTATAGTTTTTAAATTAATTTCTAATAATTTTATAAATTTAATTAAATTTTAATAAATTTTAATAATTTTTATGTTTTTTATAATTCTAAATTACTATAAATAAACAGTATTCTAGGTTTATTGGAATTTGGACACTCATTTGACGAGATTCATTGTGTACTTATTTTAAAAACAATTTAAATTCTTTTATTTTTGTTGACGTGACGTTTGTTAATAGTCAAGTTAGTGTTGTTAAATACTAACGATAACGTCGATCAAAAATCTATTTGACTATTCATGAGTTCAATTGAATAAAAAATTGAAAGACTTAATTTTTTTTAATTTTGAAGGTTTATTCTATCAATAAACCTTTATTTATTGCAACGATTTTTATTTTAAAATTTGAAATAGATTTGTTTTCTTTTATTAAATAAAGTAATATGAATGGGAAGAGTGAAATCAATGCAAAGATCAGCTTTATTTCTTTGGTTCAATGTGTTTGGTTAAATTTGGATTGTTCATTATATTTTAAATTCGATTTGACCTGCTAATAAATATTGGATATAGTAATAATGTATATTTTATTTTCACTATAAAAAAGTCTTCATTAAATGCAAAATCAACATAAAAATATCTTGATCATAAAAAATCGATTTGACCTATATTATTATTATTCATCAATTAAAAAGTTTTCTTCAACTAATATTAATGTAAAATATTTTATATTTTGAATAACAAACTGAATAGAATTGGTGTTATGAGTAAATTATATATTATTATGAGGAATTTAAAAAAAATATTATCATTAATAAGAATCATGAGATATAAAGATATGACATATAATCTAAATGATAAGTAAATCACTATAAACTAATCCATAGATGCAATGTTGCAGAACAATCTCAAAAAAAGATAAGGACAAATTGAAAGTAATTTAGGGTGAGCGTTTGACTGAATCGAGTTGAATTGAATCAAGTGAAAAAGTTTCAAGTCAATCTAGTTGACGAGACCCATTTTGTCATCCTAATTCGAGTGAAATTTGAGTCGAGTCGAATCGAGTAAAATTGTTTGAGTTAAATGTAAAAAAATAAACATGTCAAATTAAAATCTTATTACAATATAACTAATTCCATGTTAGAGCACATAAATTTGAAAGCATATATATTTAAAAACTCTTTCAAAATAAAATAAGATAGTATGATAAATTTGAATAGTATGATAAATTTGAATTGTTAGTTTACTTATTTAGGTCCCAAAACTATTATTTTTAGCAAATCTTTAAAAAATTAACCTTTTTTAGAATTTTATTTTTAATTTTAAAAATATATAAAATTTTGAAATTTTCATAAATATTTTTAATTTTATTTTATTTTTGTTGATAGAGAAACCAATTTACTCATTTTCAAAATTGACAAGAGCCAAAAGATTATTTACACCAATCTGTTATTCGAATTATTTGATTTCTTCGAATTATAAAATTCAAGTTGACTCAAACTCAAAACTCAAAAGCAATTCGAGTTTACTTGAAAAAATCAGATAACTCCAATAACTCGATTTGATTAACTCGAAACTCAAATTTTTTCGATTTTTGGAATCAAATTGAGTTTTGTTCACCCCTAACCGTAATTGCAGCATTGAATTAATTCAAAAACAAACCAGAGATGCATCAACTTGATCAAATCGCTGAAATTTGCATCATAACCTCTCCATCATCAAATCAACTTGACGATGAACACCGATCAACAAAAAAAAATTGCCAAAAGCCCCAAGAGACCCACTATATCAGTGATGCATAAAAGGTCAAGTCTCAAATGGTCAACCTTACTCCTTATCATCTCGAATCTATCACAACCACATGATCTATCATGATAAAGCCCTTTAAGAACAAATTTTGATAGATATGGCTGCACCATTATATTGGCAAATTTCACGTATATGCTAGAACATTACTAAAAATTAAAAGTAAAAAATAAAACCACATTTCTTTTCAAAGAAAATGAATTGGAAAAAACAAAAACCATGAAAAAGTGGACAAAATAAAACCACGAAACTATGGAAAAACCACAATAATGTAGGTTGAAATTAAAAACAAAATAAAACTAAAAAATATTAAAGAAACCGCAATCAGCAACCAGCTTGAAGGACGATGTTGCCATTAACAAAGCAAAGAATTAGTTTTAAAAAGTTAATCGGCTAGGGTTTTTCTGTGAAAAGAAAAGATTCTATATATTTATATAGTTCTATGAGGATTTTTTTTCTCTTTATATTTTCATATAAAATCAATAAAAAATCATGCATGATAATATTTGAACTAAAAATGCCATAATTTTAAAAACTTCAACTTTATATTTTCAATAAAAAAATTACTTAACATTTAAATAAGTTTTTAATAAATATATGTTATAGCCAAGGTTATCCAGCAATGTTTGTTGAGTTACCTAATCAGTCAAAGACTTGGTTAGTCAAGTCATGAGACAACTTGGGAATATTTATATGTTGGCCTTTTTGATGCGGGTCTTATTGGATGTTCTTTAATAAGCGAATAAGTCTCATGGACGTTCATATCCTAGTATTCAAAGCTAAATTTATCGACGGAGTATTTGTGAAGAGGTTAAGTATGTTAAAGATATTGAATTCAACTTAGTTTATGATGAGAGTTTTTCTCAATCTCAAAGGCGTGTTGTTTAGCTATTTTCAAGGAGGATTCTTCTTCTTAAATTGGGACGTCATTAATTAAATATGTGGTTTATAAGAAGTCAAGTTAATCTCAACCTTTTATGCTTATTGTTATGCCTAGGGCCTATAAATAGATAGTGTATCACATGTTTAAAGGTTCGTTTTTTGTTTGGGTAGAGAGTTGTGAATTGAGTTGCTAGAGTATTCTCTTTTTGTATTTTCGCACTCGGTATTTAGGCGTTAGTTGTGAGTGATTTGAACCTTTGTAAGGTTTGGATGAGTGGTTGTAACTAGCTATTGGGGCTACAAATAAAACTGTGTAAAGGGTAGTTTAAGGTTTCACCAATAGGAGGTTGGATCAATTTAGGAATAAGAGACCGTTCACTAAGTGAGGCTCCGTAGAGTAGGATTTCTTTCGAACTGGATTAACAAGCAATTATGTGTAAAATCTTTATTTACTTTCTCTATTTTCATTTCTATTTCATTGTTTGATCAATTATGTTCCTGAACACGATATTGAACAGTCAACTTATAATTGCAGTAAACTCATGTGTTTTTTAAGTGGTATCAAAGCAGGCTTCAAATGGTGTCTGGAGAGTTCTTAAACATTGTTTAATGTCATGGAAACTATGAGATAAGGAAGTTTTATCACACGAGCACCTCTTTTAATCGGCTCCTCGAACTATGCTCACTGAAAAGCCCAAATGAGAGCCTTCATTATGTTGGTTGATTCATCTGTCTAGGAAGAAGTTGAAGAAGGTTGGAGAAATCTTGAAGTTATAAGAGCTGATGAGTTGACCAAGCCAAAAGAAAATAATCAATATACTCCTAAAGATAAGAAGGAAGCCCAAGCAAACTCAAAAACCATTTATGCAATATTTAGTGGGGTTGACATGGAACAATTTAAAATGATCTCAACCTGTAAAACTACTAAAGAAGCATGGACCATCTTACAAAATCAACATTAAAGGAATACCACTGTTAAAATGTCAAAACTACAAATCTTAACCACCAAGTTTGAAAATATGAAAATGAATGAAGATGAATTTTTTTTGACTTTTACACAAAATTGTGTGACATATCTAATAAAGCTTTCTGTCTTGAAGAACATTTCTTTAAGGTGAAACCTGTTAAAAGATTTCTAAGGTCTCTTCTAGAATGATTTGCTATCAAAGCCACCGTTATTAAAAAAAACCAAGGATATCACCATACTTAGATTGGATGAGCTAATTGGTTCTCTTAGAACCTTTGAATTAAATCTTGAATAGAGGAAGTGTGATAAAATGGAAATTGAAAAGAGTGTTGCTTTCAATGTTTAGTTTGGTGTTCAAACAAGAAAGCAAACAAGAGAAGCCATCGATAAAATTAGAAAACAAATAGCTCTACTTTCCAAAAACTTCAATAAAGCCTTTAAATAGTTTTCGAAAAAGAAGTTACTTGAAGAAAACAATGCTAGTAGCTCCAATATAAAATTTCAACTAAAGGAAGACAATGCACTAAACAAGAAGAAGAAGATTCAATGTCTTGAATGCAAAGGGTATGATCACTTTCAATTTGAATGTGCTAATACAAAAAATAAAATAAAAATAAAAGTTACTAGTATCTACATGGAGTGATAAAGAAGATGAAAGTGAATACTCAAACTTAGATGAAGAAATAAGCAATTACGTGGTTTTCACTACGATTGTTTAGAGACCTGTTTAGATAAAAAATCCAATTAGACTATGAATTTTCTAAGGAAAAAAAATGTAACATTGAAACTCTTGAAAATATGTACCTTTAAATGGTAAAAAAACTAGAGATGGTGTGTCAAATGAATGATGATTTGAGGGAAGAGGTGTGCATACTAAAAAAAGAAAATAAAAAGCTCAAAATGAAAGTACAAGTGAAGGAAGAGACTTTGAAAACCTCCAAGAAATAGTTAGTTGAGTCCAAAGTTGTGTTGTAGAAATTCGATGACCAGAGCATAAAACTAAATGGACTTCTTATTGTTGGAAGAATCAAATCAGGCCTTAGTGGTCAGAAAACTGATTCTCCAAATCAATTTGTTAAAACTAATGAGTTACCCTCTATGAAAAGCATAAAAAAAAAGATAAACAAGAAATTTATCTATTATTATTGTGGAAAGGTTGGTCACATTAGGCCATACTACTCTAAATTTCACAATGATCTGTGAAGATGAAGAGTGGAGTAGTAACTATTCAGAAAGCTGTTCAGGACGATAATCGAATAGGACAAAAAGAAATAGTTTGATATGAAATTTTTGGGTGAAGAAAAAGGATAAGTGTTTATTGGTAGCATATGCTTCATTGAAAGTTGTTACTAAAGAAATTTGATACTTTGATAATGGGTGCTCATGACACATGACTAGAGATAAAAGTTGCTTAAAGGACATTGTTAAATGTGATGTAGGAAAAGTCACCTTTGGTGATGGTCGTAAAGGAAAGATCATTGGAAAAAGATGTCTAGAAGGGGTTACCGAAACTAAAAAATGTCCACTTAGTGGAGGGACTCAAGGAGAATCCGATTAATGTTAGCCAATTGTGTGATCAAGGCTATCATATAGAGTTCTCAAAAGGAAGTTGTAATGTGAGCGATAATGATGAACAAAGTGCCATGAGAGGAGCAAGATCATTCAACAATTGCTATAAACTTATAACTGATGAAGTATGCAAAATGCTACTTTAAATTTCATTGATCTTTGGCATAAAAGGTTGGGACACATAAACTACAAGATTCTACAGAGACTAGCATGTCATAGAGCTATATGAGGACTTCCTAAGCTAGATGGGCTGATTACAAATCCATGTGGTGATTGTATAGAAAAAATAAACAACATCGAGTCTCTCACCCTATGCTAGGACAAATTGTCACAACATGACCTCTAAAGCTTCTACACATGTTCTTAATAGGACCTATACAAAGTGAAAGTCATTATGGAAAAGATATGTATTTGTTTGTGTTGATGATTTTTCTCGTTATACTTAGGTTGATTTCTTAAAAAAAATCTAAAACTTATGATACCTTTGATAAACTTTGTTTGCGACTTATAAACAAGAAGGGAGAAAAGATTGGGGAGATCATTCGAATTAGAAGCGATCATGGTAAGGAGTTTAAGATCATGGATTTCTCAAACTTTTGTGATCGAAGTGGAATTTCTCATGAATTTTTAGCCCCTAAAACTCTACAATAATATGGAGTGGTAGAAAGAAAGAACAAAACTCATCAAGAAATGGCTCGAGTTATGTTGAACTCTAGAAATCTTCCACACAGGCTATGGGCAGAGGCAATCAGCACAACTTGTTATGTTTCTAACCAGTCAATTTTGAGACCACACTCCAAAATGACTCCATGTGAAATTTGGAGAGGTAGAAAATCTATGATAGCCTATCTTCGAACATTTGGCAGCCCATGCTACATTCTTAATGATAGGAATCCCAAATGAAATTTTGATACAATGAGTGATGAAGAGATACTTGTTGAGTATTTAACAAACAGTTGTGTGTATAGGGTATACAAAACATGAACCAAAACTATTATGGAATCAATTAACATTATTATTGATGATTTTCCAAACATTGAACAAACAAATGTCCAAACTATTTTTGATCGATAACAAATTCGACAGACAAACATACAGCTAATGAGACTGAAGGGTCAAAAGATGATGTTTAACTAAGATCTTCAGCCAGTATTAAGAAAAATCATCCTTCAGAGAATATGATTGGGAGTGTGAACGAGGGAAGAACAATTCAGGGAAAACAAATCAATGATAGTTGTTATGTATCAACTATTGAACCAAAGAAAGTTGAGTAAGCCTTGTAAGATGAACACTTGTTGAATGCCATGCAAGAGGAGCTATTACAATTCATTTGACATGATGTCTAGACATTACTTCTAAGACTAAAAGGACGTAACATGATTGGAATGAAGTGAATATTCAACAATAAAAGTGATGAAAATGTGAATATCACTCAAAATAAAGGATGTTTAGTTGCTCAAAGGTACACTAAACTGGAAGGAGTAGACTTTGATGAGACATTCACATCAATGACAAAGTTAGAATCTATCAAACTTGTTTTCTTAAACTAAAGCTCTACCGAATGGGTGTCAAATGCTTTCTTAATGGATTTTTGAATGAAGAAGTATATGTAAAGCAACCAAAAGGCTTTGTTGATCCTCACAGTCCAAACTATGTGTATAAACTATCCAAGGCTTTATATGGGCTGAAACAAGCACTAAGGGCCTGGTATGAGTGACTTTTCATTTTCTTGTTCAAATAGGGTTATAAACATGATAATGTAGACAAGACACTCTTTTTAAAGAAAAAACATAACAACACCACAACAGTTCAAATATATGTATACAAATTTATTTTTTGGTCAACTATTGATGAGGCTAAAGATTATTTTGTCAAGCTCATGCACTCATAATTAGAAATGATCATGGTAGGAGAACTTACCTACTTTCTTGGGCTACAGGTGAAATAATCAAAAGATGATATTTTTGTTAACCATAAGAAGTATGTTTAGATTATGGTGAAAAGATTCAGACTTGAGCAAGCAAATAATGTAAGGAAACCTATGAGTTCCACAAAATAAAATTGGCCTTGATCGGACAGAAGCACAAACAAACAATATGACATATAAAAGTATCGTAGGAAGTTGACTCTACTTAATAGCAAGCAGGCCATACATTTGTTAAAGTGTTGGGTCATGTGCTCAATATTAAGCTAATTCGATAGAGTATTATCTCAAAGAAACCAAAAGAATCATAAAATATGTCAAAGGTACTTTGAATTTCAATTTATGGTTTTCAACAGACACTAATCTTGCTTTGGTAGGATATAATGATTGAGCTAGATTTATCGGTGGTAGAAAACTACTTCTGGGGCATGTTTTTATATGAGAAACAACTTGGTTTCTTAGTATGGTAAGAAACAGAACTCTATATCACTATCTACCGTTAAAGCCGAAGCAGCTGGAAGTTATTATTTCCAACTCTTATGGATGAATCAAATGTTGGTAGATTATGGAGTGATGATTGATTAATCAAATGTTCAAATAGAGACTAATCATATAAGAGAGTAGTTAGAAACTCTAATAATTTATTGCGACAATATTGATGTAATAAATATCTTTAAAAAATCTTGTTCTCCATTCTCACACTAAACATATAGATACACAACATCATTTCATCAAGGAACTAGTTGAATTGAAATAGGTAAATATCTAATATGTTTTAATAGAAAATCAACTAGACGATATGTTTACAAAGAACATTGATGTGAGAAGATTCGAAGTGCTTAGAGGGGCACTTGGAGTCTAACGTGCTTAATGAAGTGAAAGATAAGGAAATAGCATATTCAATGCAATATTTGTGCAAGTGAAAGATAAGGAAAGGGCACATTCAATGCAATAATCAAATAAGAAGCTTAAGAAGAGGTTGTCGACAAGCTTATAAATTCCTTAAACGACCAAATAAATAAAGAGGAAGGATAAAAGGAGAAAAATTTATCCTCCGAAATGTCTATTAATAGGACCTGACTCATCCCAAAAAAGGTTCGAATTAAGACAAAGAAAATGAGGAAGAAAGGTCACAAGTGAGCATAAGGTGTCTGATGAAATGTCTAAATTGACTGACCAACCTAGTGATCAATAAGACAAGGAAACACATGCAAGATCAAGGAAAAAATGGTAGTTTTCATATCGATAAGACTAGAGAAACCTTAGCCAACATGATGACTAAGATGAAAGGTAAGCTACCTATAGAGGAAGAGTAAAAAAGGTCGATGACAATAGGAAAAAGAAAGAGACAAGCATGATAAAAACATTACCAAGATTATGTGAAAGTGATATCCCAAGCCTTTGTCAATAAAGAAGCAAAAAGGATATGGTAGTTTGTGGCTTAAAAGGGACTTTTTGTAGAGCATGTAATTGAAAAGCATCAATTCGAAAGGTATGGACTACTTCATCTTCTTGGCTAAAAAATCTATTCAAATCTATTACTTTTGAAAAAAAAATTCTACTTATGTTGTTAGAGGGTTCTACCATAACCTTCAAAAAGGAATAATTGATAAGAAATCAGAGAACTATATGCAAGTTTTAGTGAGGGGTTATGTGTTTAACTTTAAACTTGCTATGATAAAAAACTTTCTTGAACATTTGGGAAAGAAAGGAAAATACACTAGAAACCTTGACAAGATTGCTAAAGAAATCACGAGTAAAGTTGCTACGAGATGTCTCAAGCGTAGAATCCTTTCACCAGTAAAGTTGACAATGAAGTACATCCTCTTACAGAAGAAAGTAGTGAGAAATTGGTCATCTTCAGAGCATAAGTCTACTATAAAAAAAAGACCTTACTTGACTGTTTTACAAAATAGGTAAGGGGACATCTTTTAATTTGGGGAAAATGGTGTTTGATCAGGTTGTTAGTCAAGTCGAGTCGAATGCAACCATGGAATTTCTTTTTTTTTTTTGTCATTAGTATATTAAATTTTAATGGAGCAACACAACATCATTGTTACTGTGATGAAGTCTCTATAACCCCACACACATTAAAGATACAGAGGAACTTATTCTCCATAAATCGCTTCAATGATCTCCAACAAACGACTATCCAGATTGCGGATTAGTCAGACCCCCTTAGTTAGAGTTACATAGAAAAAACTTCTTGACTTGCTCCACAATGAAGTAAATTCTCTTACAACTAATATTTAGTGATTCAAGACCAAGAGGACTTGACTCTCCGAGTTAATCCGTGATATTGAGCAAACCACTTGGTGGTATGCTTGTTTTTTTGACAAAAAATGGGAGATAAGTAAGGGTGAGTCAAAATCATAGTAAGGGGGCGTCATGAAGGAGTGGGAGAAAGAGAGAGTGGAAGAATTGGTTGAAAAATTGCTGCTAAAACTTTATATGTTCATGTTTTAATTTTGGACATGATCATCTAGATGAATAAATGATGAATGATGCTCTTTGCGTTTTGCTTTGGATTATGATCTTTGGTTGTTGTGTTTTTCCTCTCATTGGTTTTAATCATGCTAATAGGAGGAGCAGAGTACAACCATTTTCTTATGTTTTGTTAAAAAAGCCAACGGGGGAGATTGTTATAGCCAAGGCTATCTAGCAATGTTTGTCAGTCAAAGACTTGATCAGTCAAGTCATGAGACAATTTGGGCATATTAATATGTTGGTTTTTTTGACGTGAGCCTTATTAAATGTTCTTTAATAAGAAAATAAGACTTATGGTTGTTCACATCCCATTATTCAAAGCAAAAATTATCAAGTCAGTATTTGTGAAGAGGTTAAGTATGTTAAAGAGATTGAATTCAACTTGGTTTATGCTGAGAGTTTTTCTCAATCTCAAAGGCTTGTTGTTTGGCTATTTTTAAGGAGGATTTTTCTTAAATTTGGACTTCATTAATTAAATATGTGGTTTATAAGAAGTCAAGTTAATCTCAATCTTTGGTGCTTATTGTTGTTGCCTAGGAAGCCTATAAATAGACAGTGTATCGCACGTTCAAAGGTGTACTTTTTGTTTGGGTAGAAAGTTGTGAATTGTGTTGTTAGATTATTCTCTCTTTGTATTTTTGCATATAGTATTTAAACATTACTTTTGAGTGGTTTCAACCTTTGTAAGTGAGGTTTGGGTGAGTGTTTGTAAATTAGGACTAGCTATCGAGGTTGCAAATACAACTTTGTGTAAAAGGTAGTTTGAGCTTTCACCAATAGGTGGTTAGATCAATTGAGGAATAAGTGACCATTCATTGGCTGAAGCTTTGTAGAGTAGGATTGTTTCCAAATTGCATTAACAAAAGATTGTGTGCAAAATCTCTTTTTGCTCTTTTTGTTTTCATTTCTATTTCATTGTTTGATCAATTCGTGACTGAACATGATATTGAACAGTTAGCCTATACTTGCAGCAAACTATCGTGTTTTTCAACATATTATTTTCATATGGTGGCATAGTGATTTAAAAACATGATAGTTTGCTGCAAGTAATTGAGTAAATTTTTTTAGCATAATGATTAAAATTGTTTTTGGACTGTACAAATTTTATGTTCATGCCAGCACCGTTCACAAAAAAAAAATCATAAATATCACATATATTTAACTTAATTTGACTTAAAATATCAAATTAGTTATATTAGCTGAATAAAAATAAGGAAAGAAAATAATGACTAAAATCAAAAATTATTAAATTGTTATACCATACACGATTTAGACACACGACAACAGGAGAAACAACCTGAGAAAAACCCACGGCTGGCCTTCTGTCTTACACCACCCGGATGATCGTCCATTGGCAAACCACATACGTAATTCACACCTCCATCATGCCACCTACTTATAGCGGACTCCCCATTAGACCACCCATAATTAGTGGGTATGCCTTCATCCCCGTGAAGGGACTAATAAGTCATAACAACCTCATACTACCTTAGCAAAAGGAATGTTAGAGCAGACCCTTGCTTGGTGGCAACCAACATATAATAAATCAGCCACCTGAACAACCACAAGAAAAGGCCACTACCTATACTATCGGTGACATGGCACTACCAAGCATGGGAACTCCCCCTATAAATACCCCAGGGCATGATGATGAAAGGATCTCTTCCCTTAGCTTTCAAGTTTCATCTCCCTTAGGCTTTATTTTTTAGCATCACAACCTTCTTTCTTCCTTCACCTGCTACTTACTTTGGCTTTTCGCCTAACTCAAGTGAATCGGCCTCCTTATCTCCACCATCGTCTCCTCCCTTGTTGAACACCAATATCAAAAATTGGTGCGGTGAACGTGGATAGAACCATGGCTTATTCTTTAATTAAAACCCCTATTAACCCAGCAAACCCTAATGACCTGACGTCAAATGTAGTAGTTATTTTAGGTCATTTTCGTACTTGACAAGCTTTTTTTCTAGCACTTTTATAATTAAGTATTGCATTTTTTTTATTAATAGGTGAAGAATAAAATATTAATAAAATAAGTATTTTTACGTATTTTTTACTGTTTCAATGACTTCTAACGCTGACTTTGGCCTCATGAGTGACTAATGGGCTATTTAAGTGTGTAGGATGCTAATTCAAGTCCAAGAATACAAGAGATGATGATCGGGTTGCGAGACAAGAGAGCTCGATAGAACAACAAAGCTGCCAAGGCTGAAAACACATTTGACATTGTGACGAGAAGCTTCCTCTCATCATGACGACACGATGATTATGGAAAAGGATAACATAGTGGTAATGTCATGACGATGAGACTTCCCACGTCACGACAACGTGACAAAGGTTGGCCAAAATATGATTGATTCTTTAGATGAAACTTTTGGGATATTTCATATTTGGACCTTAGAATTTATCAAAATATTGTATTTATTGGTATCTAAGTGTATCTAGGGTTGAGTCATCATTAAGTAGCCCATTTCCTATATAAGAAACCTTAGGGTTACTAGAATGGGTGTGTAGACTTAGACAGATGATTTTTCCTATTCAGTTTTCTTTGTATTTTCTTTTCATGTTCGTGTAGTCGGAAGTTTTCTATGTCGATGTAAAGACAATTGCGAGTGGAGGTTACTCCGGCACCGCACTTCAATAGATATCCATGAGCTTTCTCTTATCTTTTATTTTTTATTTATATTTTCGTTTCTCTAATCAATTAGTGTTTTGTATGAATAATTGAATAAATTATTGTTCTTATTTCATATCTCGCATGACTCGACTAATAAACTAATTTATTTGTTAAGCGATTATTTATCTAAAATTGGGTATTTATTTAAGAGTACTTAGTATATTAGGGAGTGACGCCCCTAGTAGAATATTGAGATAGGTGAAAGTGGAAGGGTATCTTGTCGTGTATAGCATGTGCCAAGCGGTGAGATCGGAAGGGTATCCGTATGCTTAGGAAGAGACTAGAAAGGTGACTTAGGTGGTAATCCTTAGTGAAGATGAGACCAGAAATGTATTCTTTCTAAGGGAGATAAATACATCAATCTAGGATAATTAATTATTTAATTAGATATTTAGGGATTTAATCGATTATAGGCTAGAGCTTGCATTGTCGGCACTAGGAATAGGAAATTTCATTAGGTTAATCTAGGTTTATTAATTTAATTAAAATATTAATTTGGATTAACACTACTAATTCGTGACTCAATTAGATTAGTAATTAATATCTGTAATTAATTTAATAATAGTTTCTCCAATCTGCAATCTATTGGGTACGATCCTTGGAATACTTACCAATGTTTCGTTGTAAACTTTACTATATTATAATTTGACTCGTACGCTTGTGGACACTGCTGATTTAATTTCTTATATTTTTGGTATGTTATTTTTACTACAAACAATTACAGGTTTATAGGCGGTCACCTAAGCTAGAGCTGCCTTCAAACCAAACACAGACTCAACCACCTGCTTCAACCACTTACACCAGTTACCTAGCAACCAACCATCATCCCTGACCAAACAACACCACGCCAATCTTAACCTCCACTTTTATTTTATTATTTCGACAATTTTTATATTATATTTATATTTTAGATTTTTTTTGGATGATGAGATAGGTTCCTATGAGATTAAATGAGTGCTTATCGTTGTATTTTAAAAGTGCTTTTTAAGCCAAAAACAACATATTGCTTTTCAAGCCAAATCATCTTTTCGAATGGGCTTTTTAAACCAACTAAAAAAGTTCAAAATTCTAGTTTTTAGCTTTTCAAAAGCCAATTTGAGTATCAAATTATAAATTTACTCCTTATCTTTATTAGCTATAAATTTTAAATAAAATTTGTATATTCAAAATAAGTTTAAATAATTTATATTAATTACTTAAAAAATATTCAAAATTTATGCTTCATATATTATAATATTAACAATGAGTTATCACAAATTATTTTATTATATTTGCACTATAATTTAAATTGAATATTTGTTAATACCAAAACAATAATAATATGGTGTTGTGGTAATAATAATAGCACATGAAAATAATGATATTTTAGATTTGAGTCAATCATAAATTTTATTATAATTTAAGTTTATATATTTCATATATCATAATATTAACACGACCTTATGTAAACAAAATATGTTCTATAGGCTCGTACCTCTGTAGCCTTTAGTTTAAAAGAGACAGAATTTCAAGTCTGGTTGATGAACTGAGAGTATGTGATTAGAGCGTGATTATTGGTTCTGTGATGCCTTGTTGCCTCACCTTCACCATAGAGGACCGTTCTCAGCTTGCCTTGTCTTGTTGGGATGGTGAAATAGTTGTTCAATAGACTCTCTTCCCCCTTTTTTTTTACTAGCAATTGTTGAGTGACAAGGCACAATGCACTTCCAAAGAGAGAACAGTGTTTGAGCCTTAGAGACAACATTGTTGGGAGAGGCAAATATGAACCCCAAACATGGACTGTAAAACAGACATGAAAAGTACCAAAAGAAATATATCATAATATTAACAAATTTGAGTTTATATATTCCATATATAGTAATATTAATTACTTAATAAATTATTTTAATTATAATTTAAGTTTCTATATTCCATATGCCATAATATTAATGAAATTAAATATAATCTAAATATATATATTTTATTACTTTATAACATCATCTCTAAAATAAATATTTTATTTTTTAAAGTATTTTTGATAGTAATGCTAAATACTTAAATATCAAGTCGAGTTTTTGAAAACACTTTTATACCGCACATTTCAACCTCAATTGAACTTTCCTAAAAGTAGTAGTAGCGATGATATTGGATATTGTAGTGATGAGATTATGTACTAAATTAGTGTGAGTAAAATCAATAGTGGGATATATGTTTATATTTAAATATAGTTGTAGTGGTGAAGCGAGAATAAAAATGACTATTAAAGACATTAAATGAAAAAATATTAATATATTATAAATTATAAAAAATTATATTTAATTAAATAATATGATTATGATTGTGCTGAATTATACTAAAATTTATTAAAATTATATTTGTATTAAAAAGGTAAATTACTAAAAATATTTATACTAAATAATAATATAATAAAATTATGCTGCATCAAATAATATTTAAATTATATTTATATCAAAATTAAAATAAATAATATAAAAAATCAAAGGAATGAAAGAATAATTATTCCCCTTATTGGGTTTCAGTGGATTGAATCAAAATTTTGATATCCAGTGAGATTGAATCACTGAATTGGTGGTGTACCAAAGGAGAACACTTAAAACAGTGTTTCAGTGAAATATTTGATTTGGGATTCCAATGCACTGGGATGCCTTAGCATCCAAAGGAGGTAACCAAACTCTACATGGACGTATCTCTAATGTGAAAGCTATAAATTTAAGGGTTCAAATTTAATAATTCCTTTTAATATGACAAAATGGTAATTAATTATGGGAACTATTACTTTTTGACTTTGGGATATGTAGATGTTACTCTAATTTTGTATTTCTTTTGTTGGGTATTAAAGTTGTTTAGAAATATTTGGCCAAGACAAAAGAAAAAAAAAAGAGAGCAAAAAGAAGAAGCTGGTACGCTCGATTAATTATCATGGCTAAATGGAGCATGGGGGCAAGCTAATCCTCAACTAAAACTTGGAGCTTAGCTTTAATCACACACACACGCACATATGTGATACAAATTGGATGTAAACTTTGAGTGATGAATTATGTGTGGTGAAAGTAGCTTTGTCTGACTCCACAGCTACACCAATGGAAACATGTGTGAATGGGAAAAAAGCAAGACTAAAATTTAGCTATCTAGATTTATCTTTTAATCAATACACACATGCAAGTTGTTATTATACATAACAATTATAATTTAATAATATTATTGTTATTTATTTTCCAAGGCATTGAAAGGCCTTTCCAACGAGAAAAGAGGCGTTGTTCCCATTTTTTTCTGCAACTACCAAGTCTAACCCCCCCCCCCATCTTTATTATTTTTGGAATTTTTCTAATTTTCTTTGCTTTTTTTTTCTTCTTATTTTTATAATAGACTTAAAGGGATCCTTTTTGCTGCAATTATATCAAGGGTTAATATATAGGGAAGTGCTTAAACTTGATAATTTATATCTATTTAGTATTTAAATATTTTTTTATCTAATTGGTACTTAAATTTAGAAATTGTAAGTTAACTTGGTACTTTTTTTAGGTACTTAATTAATACTGTTAAAATATGCTGATGTGGCACTTCTTACCAATATCATGATAATAGGTGGCATCATCACATTTTGGCACATGACAATTTTTTTAATAAATTTTTATTTTTATTTTTGGCACATGTCAAAATGTGAGGCTACCATTTGTCATCATGATATTAATCGTAACTTGTAAGTTCTATCTTAGCGTCTTTTAACAATGTTAGCTAGGTACCTAAAAAGGTACCAAGTTGACTTACGACTTTCAAGTTTATGTACTAGTTAAGTCCAAAAAAAAATTATATACCAAATAGGTATGAGTTACCAAGTGTAAGCGTCATGGGATTAGAACTTTAGTTTGACAAACCGTCCAACCTTAGACGATTTCTTTGCTTCAAATTTTCCTAAGTCAACCTAACACTCGAAAAGTGAGAATTCTTTCGAAAGTTCTCTAAGGCACCAAACAATATAGCAGAAGCAACTTGAAACGAAAGAGCAATGAGCGAACTGAAAAGTCACAGGAAAGTGATACACATAAGATGTTTAAGTAAATGCTCTCAATATATTCTTAATTCAAGAATAAATGAATACAATGCGATGAATACAAATGAAGAGGGAGGCTTCTACTTATAATTGAGCTCCTCCAAAATCAATAGTACAGATTGAGTTACATCGACGTTTAAGATTAGAGCCTATCTACCATTGAGAGTCCTAAGAGATTTAAACTCTATACAATCTTATCCCTTTAGATTTACACTATTTATCTTGGAAACTCTAGTTTTACTGGAGTGTTTCACTAGGGCACCAAGGCTTCAACTAGATGAGTTTCTCCATGGGTTTCACAAATTGGGCCAGTTCATGTGGGTCAAATGAGCATCATTTAATAAGTTGACCTCTATAGAGCGTTTTGTGCACAATGGTCACGGGCTTTGATCCGTGGCCTGTGACATTCTCCCCTACCCATTCTCAGAACACCCTTTTTTTGTCCTCAGAATGACACTGGTTGGACTCAACTTATGTTGGATCTAGTGGCCTAAGTATAGTATTTTTCGTCTAAGTACACTTGTAATTTTTTTGAACAGGTTGATTAATAAAATTATTCATAAATTACATTGATATATTTTGTATTATTGTCCTCAAATGATTTTTGCACACAAAGCAAAATAGAAGAAAATGTTGCTCATTGGTTGTCTATTGTTTATACTAATACTAAGTGATATTACGTGGTTGGATTGTAGTATGGAAAGATAACTTTTATTAGTAGACGAACCTAAACATGTCCTTAGTCTAATCTGAAATGAGTAAACCGATTGAAATACTAATATGTCATCTATCAAGTCCAATTGGGGAGATGCCTTGCCTTAGGTATCGGAACGGATGACTTCTAGAAGATAGAAACATAGATGTGACTGACTAGAAGATCTGGAATCCGTTTATGGATTTATTCACTTGTTACTTTCATACTGCGACATACCTAAATCTTAAGTGGATGGCGGACTATGTATGCGTGACTCGTACACTTTTGATGTAAGTAAAAGCCTGAGTTCAAACAGATAAGGAACCGAAAGCTGGTGCATTAAGTGTACGACTTCTGTAGTATGTAGTGTCAGTCTTAAAAGTGGAAGTCATAGCCCAAAACATGGGTAAATGAATCTTCTAATTGGAATTACATGGTTGATGAAAAGTAAACGTGGCCACTGGTCGTTTGTGTTTGTGATGGATGACTTGATCATTATTTGATAGTGATTGGCTTTTCATGGAGGAAGATGTAATGGTTACCATGAGATAAAATAATATTATATTGGGAGAAAAAATATTATCCCAAAGAGATCGATGACATCCTATGAGGGTAACACACGTATGACAAGGTCATTGGATAAGTATTGAGTAGTTGCTTTCATAATGGTATGTCATTAGGGGAGAGCTTAGTCACGATATTATAGTGGAATGACTTCATGACTAAATGAGTTTATAATTAATAGGTGAAAAGCTAAAGCTTAATTATAAATCATTTGAGCCTCAACTACATATGTCCAATCAGTCCATCCGCTAGCTCGTTGACACCATAAATGAATTGTGTGTTTGAATAGAAATGAAAGAAATGAATAGGAAAAGAGAAATGAGAAACATTCATGAATGATTATGGTTTCTTCGAAATGGAAAAATGAAATCATTTGGAAATGAAAATGAAAATGGAAATGATCAATTGCAATCCTATATACATTTCTTAAAAAATATCGTAAGAATGAGTTAATATTTTTGGATTGTTTTGAAGCCCAAAAATGAAAATAAACCATTCGGTCATAATGAACATGTTGATTTGTGAAATATTGAACATATTTTCTCAAAATTTTATCTTGGGAAAAATCATCAAAATTTTACTACGGGTAAAATCGACAAAATTTTGTTAGGGGTAAAATAGGGATGAGAGAATTATTTTATAAATAAATATTAAAGTTCGTTTTGGGAAATAGAAAAACTGAATCGGGTTGGATCACATTACAAAGTACTAGGTCAAAAAGGCCCAGGAAGTATTCGTAATTGGACCCAATATGAGAGAGGCCCCAAAACCCCTTATGGGCATGAAAGGGGCGGCAACCCTAGTAGGAATATTAGGGTGTGCCATCCTCCCTAGTCCTATTCTAAGTCAAATGTTGTTTTTGTATTTGAAATAAACCATTATAACCCAACAAGGGTTCTACCTTCCATTCCTATAAATAGATGATATCGGTAGAGCTATTAATACAACTTTGATAGATTGTTATTCTACTGAAAAATAGAGAGAATTTATTCTCATATTTTTCGGAATAAAATTCTATCGGTTTCTATTAAGAAGAGAGAATTTTCATTTTCACCCCAAAAAGGAGAGAAATTTTTTCTAGTTTTGTATTTTAGTTCAATTGGTTCGAGCTCACATTCGAAGCAGTTTGTGGTACGAGAATAACGAAGAAGATTGTTCGGTTGAAAGTCGAGAGCAACGAATGCTCGCTTAACTCCAATTTGGTTAAGGTTTATTGCTATAAATATCACAAACTGGGTTGGTTTTCAAATTTTTAATTTTTTACTATTCAGAAAAACCGTTTTCAAACCGTTCTCTCTATTGGGTAGTTTCACCCTTTGGAACATTTTCCTTGGCTTCTATCGTCTTCTAAATCGAATTGTTTCTTTCCTATTTGGTACATCTTGTTCGCAAGAGCTCACTGCTCTTACTTGCCCCAATTGGGATCTCTTTGATCCGCACAAATAGGCTTCGACACCCCACATTTAACACTGACTTACCCAATTCAGAACACTAACTTGCCAAGCCAACAATTTAGAATGAAAAATACTATCAAAGTATTTGAGATGTAATCAGTTGTCCAATTTGCATCGACACTTTTCCCCCAAAGTCCAATGCACAACCTACCTCTCTCTTAGGTGGTAACCTTACTGATAACTAAGCAGGCTTCACATCATTTTGTCTTCCCTTTAGAATTTCCAAGGAGGTCTTCTTAGCACTTCTCCGATCTACCGAGTTACTGTTCTTTCCCTCATGAACATCCTCAGCTAGTTAGATTGTCGAAAATACCTTCGTTTCGCCTCTCATGTATCGACTCACCGACACAATACATTATTGTTGTCAAGTATCCAAGATGTATATATAGTTGGCAAAAGGAACCAAAAAACTTTAATCTTGTTAAGGAAATTTAAGCCAAGAAAAAATTCGTAAACATCCAATTGAATTACCTCAAAGTCTTCTTTGTCTTTCCATTGATCGATCTTTAGCTCAACTCCTTATGCTACTCCTGTTGAATCTGATGCCTTGAGTGTAGTATATTCGTTTGTAAAATTTGAAATTTTTTGAACAGATTGAATAATAAAACAAACTCATGAATTACATGGTTGATGAATAGTAAACGTAGCCATGAGTTATTTGTCTTTGTGATTAATGACTTGGCTACTATTTGATAGTAATTCACTTTTCATGAAGGAAGATGTAATGATTACCATGAAACAAAATATGATCATATTGAGAGAACAAATACTATCCCAAAGAGATTAAGGATATCCTATGAGAGTGACACACTTATGAAAAGTTCATTGGATGAGCACTAATCGAGTTACTTTCGTAATGGTGTGCCATTGGGGAGAGCTTAGTCATGATACTATAGTGGAATGATTTCGTGACTAAATGATTTTATATTTAATAGGTGACAAGCGAGAACTTAATTAAAAATCATTTGAGCCTCAATTGCATATGTCCAGTCAATCCTTTTGCTAGCTCGTTGAAACCAAAAATGAATTGCGTGTTGAATCAAAATTAACAAAATGAATAGAAATGAAGAAATGGAAAACATTCAAAAAATTATTATGGTTTTCTCCAAAATGAAAATGGAGAAAATGGAACCATTTGGAAATGAATATGGTTTTCTGAAAATTGAAATGAAAATGAAAATGACAAATGAATTCATTTAGAAATGAATAAGAAATTCTCAAAAATGATCGAAAGATTGCATTTATGTTTTTGAGTTATTTTAAAGCCCGAAAATGAAAATAAATCATACGATCATTGTAACACCCTATACCCAGTTCAGTCGCTCGACCCGAGCTATAAGGCATTACGACCATAATTTATGAACATCTATCATAAATTTCAATCAAATTCAACCAAAATAATTTATATTCAATCATTTGCATGCTTTTAAAACAATTTTTGGGCCTAATTCGAGTTCACGGGACGTTTAAAAAAAATCGAGATTAATTCTAGATTAAATTGAAACTTCTACAAAATTTTGAGTAAAATGTATAAATAGGGGTCACACGACCATCTGGCCAGGTCGTGTGAAAGAGCCCAGGCCATGTGGTTCAAGGACATGGTCATGTGGCCAAACCGTGTATAGCTTGAAAATAAGGTCACACGACCGTGTCGCCAGATTGTGCAATTCGAAAAAGGGTGATACGACTGTGTCTCCAGGCCATGTAACAACCTGTGACTGTGTGGGACATACTTGTACCAAAATTGAATAGGCCACATGGCGTGTGGAGTAACCGTGTATAGCACACGACCATGTGACAGCCCGTGTCCCAGGCCATGTGCACCTAAAATGACTTCTAAAACAAAACAAAACATTACCCATTTCTTAGGTGCCAAGCCAAACCCATATCAACCATTTTTATACATTCAAAACACATTTAAACAAGCTTAAAACATACTAAAATCATTCAACCTAAGTGCATAACCGATATGCCCTCATTGGCACCACAATTCAAATATCAAACTAAATTCATATTCAACAACCACAAGTTCAACTACTTTATAATTTTATCAAACATATCACTCCATCCATCAAGTTAATGACCTATCAAAACAATTTCAACCACCTTATTCTATGAACAAGTCCATACAACCTTGATATCTCAAACACCTTTATAAACACATAACTCCTACTGCATGACAAGTTCAACACCACATTATTAATTATAAGCATACAAAACATTACACAAACACAAAACATACCACTTGTAGAAAATACTTATAACATACACAAGTTACGCCTATTACATGCCACATATCTCAAGATAAACATTTACAAAATCTATCGAAAGATAGCCGGATAGTGTGATCTTTAAGTTGATCCGATCACCCAATTCCACAAAATGATATCTACAACGAAACAGAAAAGCAACATGAGTAAGCTTTAATAGAGGTTAGTAAGTTCGTAGGTCAAAACGATAAAACTTACCGTATAAACATAACATAACATTAATAACTTTGTTAATAAAAATTAATCATGTCAACCGCAATCATTCAACATGTGAGTTTTATACATATAATTTCACAATATACTCAACTATACAAGGTCATTTAGTACCAATTCATGTTATAATATCGAAATCATGTAAACATTTATATAATTCATTAGCAAGACGTTTCACCATTTAAAATCTGCCCAATGAACAATATAAACATATACGGATACATGATTATCCACCTAGGACACACCGTAATGCTCAATCGAGCCAATCCAACCAAGATCACATGGCACCAAGTCCCAAGCCCATAAGCTTTATATTTGTCCCCAGAAACACACCAAATATCACTGTAGATATAACTTGGTAATACGCAAGAAATGCTGGACTCTAGGATATCTAGTGTATATAAATTAAGAATCATCATCTCTTCACAAGTCAATCACGTACAAAGTGCAAAATAACCTATTGGCATGCCAATTGTATCCTATCCTATGTTCATCCGGGCTCGATATATAAGATCACACAACATTTTATAATTCAAATCACTTATCTCACCTTTAATTCATTTAAGACAATTTAAATATACATACATTTTAAACAACACATAAATTATAAGTCAAAATGGTATTATAATTTATATTAAATTAAACCTTCTCAACTTATCAGGGCCAGATTGCAGATATAGCAAAATTCAAGGACTAATAAGCAACTTTCCCTTTTCCATGATTTTCTATCAGTTCTTGATTTATACAATAATTTATTTCAACTATCAGCCCCAAATACTGTAAAAAAAATTATTTAATACATATGACTACTTACTGACATTTTATATAATTATCTCGAACTTTTACATTTATTTCTATTTAGTCCTTAATGTCAAAATGAGCTTATTTTAACAATGAACTCATGAACCCATATTGTCAAATTTTTAACCATCTATATACAGCCCTAAAATTTTGAAGTTTGTCAAGAAAACCCTATCAAATTTCACATACTTTCAATTTAGTCCTTAAACTTAAAAAGTATACTGTAAGAGCCCATTTTTGCCCGGCCCGTTAATAAAATAAAACCAAATAAAAAAATTAAACAGTCCAGTATTAAACCCAAACCCGTTACAAACCCAAGCCCAAAAGCAAAAAAACCTAAAACCCTAAACAGTTTCTGAAACAAGCCTCAACCACCGCAGCAGAAGCCCGACCCCTCCTCCCACGCGTACCTCTGCACGTATGCCGCCCTCCACGTCATCGTACGACCTCCGTACTCCTGCAGAAAACCAACAACACACAAAGAGCGCAAGCAAACAAATACGGACAGAAAAAATAGCACAAAAAATAGAGTGAAAAATTGTAATAGCAGAGAGAAAAAAGAAAAAAATAGGGATTTTTTGTTTCCTTCTTGGCTATATAAAGCCATTACAAAATTTTGTAAAAGAGAACGCACTGTATCAAAAACACAAATAATCAATAAAAAGAGACAAAAAAAGGTGATTCACCATCTCTTCTTTGCGTTTTTCTATTTTTTTTATATATCTTTTTAATATGAAAAAGAGAAAGTATAGAGGAGGGAGTTAGAGGTCTTACCTGGACGCACTCGGATCCGCGCGAAAAGGAGCCGAAAAGCCCTTTGTGGTGAGACTCCGACCACCGTTCATGGTGGAACTGCGGCAGAGGAGGGCGAAAAGGCTTAGCTCCTTTTTCTTTTTTTTTCTAACGGTTTAAAAGGGAGGTCTAAATATTAGGGATCTTAGGGTTTTGATTTGTGTTTATACAGGGTATAAGAAACGGCACCGTTTAGGGCCCGTTTCAATGGCTCTAAAATGGTGCCGTATTGGACCAAACCCGATGACTCAACCCAACCGCGCGTTTTGGTAGGGGGAGGGATAATTGCGCTCTCGGTCCTCTCTCTTTTGTTCTGGGTTCAAATCGGTCATTTTCCTTTTTAAAAATTGCGCCCTTTAATTTGCTTTTCATTTCATTTTAGTCCATGCCGCAACGCAGCGTTTTGGGGGGCTGGGAATATTTCGAAATTAGCCCTCCATGTTATTCGCGCATTGTACATTGGCCCTTATTTTGTTTATTTATGTTTTTCCTGTTTAATTTTGTTTTAGTTGTAATCTAATCCCTCTTGTGTAATTTGTTTCTTTTAAATTAGTTTAATAGCTCCATTATTTTTATTATCATTATTATTATTATTATTTTATTTTTTTAATGTTACTGTCATTATGATTGATGATAATATTATTTATACTAATTTACATACACTTATTTGCCTATTTATATATGTGTACATCATTTTTTATGTATTAATACTTTAAGTCTTTATATTATCATATATTAGTATCCCATTTCATTATATTCTATCGGTACTAAATAACCATTTTAGAGTTATTATACATTTGGTTTTTAATCAATTATGTATTATGGCTTTAAAATCGTGGGGTATTATTATTTCAAAGTTACTATGTATTATTATTTAAGGTTATCTTATATTCATTTTATTGTTTTAATTATAATTTGTATATACTTTAATGCTTTCATTTCATTTATAAGATTTTTCTTGCACTTTACTATGTTTTTAAAAATCATGTCCTTTATAAAAATAAAACTCTCATATATGTGTTATTTGCTTTAAATTTATTTTCATACGGTTTATAAATGATCGTTCCCATTATCTCATGCTATTTATTTCCTAAACTATTTTCAAATTTGCATGTTTTATTTATGTTTTGTAGATCCGCTTGATTTTTAATTAGTTTCCTCTTATTAGCTAATGTTGATATTCATATAATGTATGAAATTATCATTGTTATGCTTGTTTGTATTTGTTTATTAATTGCTTATTATCCATTGGCGTACATTTTAATTTACGAATCACCATTTCGCGTTGTACATTATCATTCTATCACATTATTCATTCAAAAGATTACGTTTCATATCATTTAAATGTCAAAAGCATTTTTATTCAAAAAATTTCAAAATAAAGCAAATACTCGACATTTGGAATCTTCGAAAATTGAGCCCTAACGTATTGGGTTCCAATTCTCTTCGTTGAATCTAAATAGTCGAGAATATTCTTTAATCAAAACACATAAATAAAAAGCTCATTCTCGGGAATTTGACGTGTTGTGTCCTAACGCATTGGATATGACATATTGTTTTCTCGAGACAAGGATTTTTCTAACAAATGAAAATAAAGGCATTATTCGATGTTTAGGACTTTTGTGAAATCGAACCCTAACTTACTGGGTTTTGATTTTCTCATTTGACCCGAATAATCAAATATCCTTCTCGAATGCATGGGTTTTTAAAGTTAAAAGATAAACTTAATTTTGAAGATTAAAAATGTTGCGCCCTAACTCACTGGGTGTGACATTTTATTTCTTTGAAATAAGAGTGTTTTATTATTCAATTTATTCAAGTTAAAAGGATCGTATTTTAAAATCTTTTCAAAATCTTGACATTAAGACATTAAATAATCAATTCGGTATCAATTTTGGGCGTTACGAGGCTGCTAACCCTTCCTCGTGCGTAACCGACTCCCGAACCTGTTTTCTCAAATTTCGCGGACCAAAAATCAATTTTAAGGTGAGCTGATCACACCTCAATAAATGATCGGTGGCAACTCCTATTTCCATTTTTCAAAGTCGATTCCCATCGTATTTTTTTAAAAAACTTAAAAAATGGTTTTGACATATACAAAATCACTTTACAAAGTGGTCCTATTTTAACATCAAGTTTTAAACTCAACCATAAACATCAAGAAAGCTTCAAGAACAACAATGTAAAGTTTTTATAACTTTGACAGTTTCACAAAATAGTCCGTGGGATAGCTAGATTAAGTTACAATGATCACAAAAAACATAAAATTCATGAAAAACAGATTGAAAAACACATAGCATACACTAGATTTATGCTTGCCGAAACTAGGAGAGCTTCAACCATGGTGTTTCTCTTTTAGTTTCGGTAATGAAGATGAACTGAAGATGGTAACATATTTTGTTATCTTTTCATTTTTACATATTTATTAAATTACCATATTAACCTTGATCATTAAATCAAATTTCACTCAAAACCAAACACTTAATCCTCCACCATACATCAGTTTGGTGGATTTACCACATTAAGCCCTTGATTTATGAGTTTAAAACCATTTAGTATAAATTTCCTTATAGCGATTAACTTTTGTGACTTTTACGGTTTAATCCTTTTTACTAATTAACTATCTAATCACCAAAATTTCTGAACTTAATTTTAATATGACACTAATGACCTAGTAAATATTAAATAAATAATATTTACAAACTCACACATCAGAATTGTGGTCCCAAAACCACTGTTTTCAACACCACTAGAAAACGGGCTGTTACAATCATAGTGAAATATTAAAAATATTTTCTTGAAAATTTTATTAAGGGTAAAATTGTCATAATTTTACCGAGGGTAAAATTAGAATGAGAAAATTATTTAATTAAATATAAATATTAAAGTTTATTTTGGGAAATAGAAAAACACAATCGGTTTGGATCATATTACAAAGTAATGGGTCAAAAGTCTGAGAAGTACTCGTAATTGGACCCGATGTGTGAGAGACCCAAAATCCTTTCATGGAATATGAAGGGGTGGCAACCCTAGTAGGAATATTACGGGTGCATAACCCACACTAATTTTACTGTAAGTAGGGAGTGTTTTTCTATTTGAATAAGGGTTCTACCTTCTCTCACTATAAATAGATGGTACTAGTAAGGCTATTTACACAACTTTAAGACATTGTTATTCTGCCGAAAATAGAGAGACTTTTATTCGCTAAGAATTAAATATATTTTCAGGAATAATGATTTTGTCGATTTCTATTTGAGAACAGAATTTTTGTTTTCACTCCAAAAAGAAAAGAAAACTATTTCTAGTTTGTCTTTGATTCGATTTGATTGAATCCACACTTGAGACAATTCGTGGTCCGAGAATAGTGAGGAAGATCTTTTGGTTGAAAGTTAGGAACGATAAGGATCCGCCTATCCGAAAACACAAGTATGATTTTGGTCTAGCGTTTATTGCTATAAATATCACAAACCGAATCGATTTTCAAAAACAAAATTATATTCTGCTGTATAAAAAAATTGTTTTCAAACCAGATTTTTTACAATAGCTCCAACAATTGGGACCTTTTTGGAATTAATAGTCTTGACCTTCTTAATTGATTTACTAACTAAAAGACCAATTTTACCCACGACTTTTTTTTATATGAACAGGTTTGATGTTCCTATATCAATAAAAACACTATTCCTTTGACCAGTGATGTTGATGTCCACATACATCTATCCTTTCTACTTGTGGTCCCTCTTCGCTTTCGCAGAAATGAGTATCATTAACCCAAGCTTTAGATCCTTACTCTCAATAGGCTCCGCTTCTTCTTTATTGGTTGCAAATATCTTGGTTCTTTTTGGACAGTCTCATAATTTATATGGACCATAATACAAGAAACATTCTATTGGCTTCTTTTTATTCTCTTTAACTCTCTTGGCTTCGACAAAATGCTGAATTGAACCAAGTCCCATTGATGCTCTATCTGGCTTATCATCCCCTTCGATAGTAGATAGCAAGGAACGTTTCGGACAATCCCTTACAATATAAAAACCTTCGCAAAGGAAGCACCTCACTGGCCCATTTGGTTTCATGTTGGGCTTCCACTTCCCATTCGATGGTTTACCATTACCACCATTGTTGTTGCTATTCTCAACCAATCATTTTTCATCTCCCTTACCATTGCCCCTTTTTTTGGGTTTGGAAGACTCGAACTTGTTTCTCCTTAGAACAAAATAAAATAAGGACTTCGTTACGGTCATAGCTTTGGAAAGTTTTGAGACCCCTCGAAGTTGCAACTCTTGTTTTTCCCATAACTTTAGCCTATCCATAAAGGAGAAAAATACCTCATTCTCACCCAAACCAGAAATATGGAGCATGAGTTCACTAAACTCCGTCACACATTCCCTCACCGTGCACTGATGTGTAAGCCAGCGCAACTTAGCCCGAGCTTTCTTGGCCGTATACTCTAGGTAAACCTATGCCTTGAAATCTCTATGGAACTCCTCCCAAGTCCTAAGAGTGATACCACATCATCTATCATTTTTGGACCTACAACGCGACCATAACAAAGTGACAACAGTAAAATACATGGCAACGGTATTTACCTTGGTAGCATCGTCCATGATGCCTTTGGCACGAAAGTATTGCTTTATTTCCCACAATAAGTTGTCCACATTCATTGCGAGCCTCATCCTATTGAGCTCTTTTGACTTCGAGAAATCTACATTAGGCTTAGGTGTTGCAGCCTACACCCCATACCCAAAACAACTTTACAAATATTGAGCTCCTCAATCTGTTCCTTCAAGGGCAGCACCACATCCTCGAGAGCATTATTCTTTTTAGTTAGCTCACCCGCAGTGGTATTAAGGACCCCTTGCATCGCATCCATATTATCACTGAGAGCCTCTTCCATTTTGTCATTGAGTTGATCTTGCCTCGATTCTAGCTCTATGGTACACCCATCAACTTCCCCAAGGGTCTCCACATCACCTATGAAGCCCTCAAGTTTGGCCACCATAGCATCTTAAAATGACGACATATCCCTCAATCAGCTTTCTTTCCTAACCCTCCCATGGGTCTCCATTGGCTCACCTTGCTTGTCTACTCCTTTCGACATCTCAACCAGCAAAAATTTGAACATTAGCTCAGATACCAACTGTCATGAGGCTAGAACTTTAGTTTGGCAAATCGCATGGCCTTAGGCGATTTCTTCGCTTCAAATTTGCCTAAGTCAGCCTAACACTTGAAAAGTAAGAATTCTCTTGGAAATTCTCTAAGGCATCGAAAAATATAGCGAAAGCAACTTGAAATGAAAGAGCAACGAGAGAACTGAAAAGCCATAAGAAAGTGATGCATGCAAGATGTCTGAGTAAATGCTCTCAATATATTCTTAATTCAAGAATAACTAAGTATAATGGGATGAATACAAATGAAGGGAGATGTCTCTATTTATGGTTGAACTCCCCCAGGACCAACTGTACAAATTAAGTTACATCGACGGTCAAGATTAGAGCCTATATACCATTTATAGTCCTAAAGGATTTAAACTCTATACAATCTTATCACTTTAGGTTTTATACTATTTACCGTGGTAAATCTAGTTTTACTAAAGTGTTTCACTACAATGCCAAGGCTTTAAGTAAATGGGCTTCTTCATGGGTTCCATGGATCAAGCCAGACATGTTGGTCAAATGAGTCTCATTTAATAAGTTGATATCTATGGGGCGTTCTATGCGCAATGATCACGGGCTTTGATCCGCATCCCGTGACACCAGCTCCTCCATATATATTAACCCATTAAGTAACAAGCAAGGACTTGCTTTCTATATCATTACATTTGCATCCATACTTTTAGTATACTATATATATTCAATGAACAAAATGAACATAAATTATAAATCCATTACAAGTTAAAACATAAAATTTAATATAAATATATACCTTAAATATCTATATACTATATATCGTGATTCGACTAAGTTAGTGTAATCCATAACCAAGTCCCAATTTAGTTATTAAATTATCAAAATGTCTTTATTTTAACAAATCAATAAATATTAATTTAAGGGTATTTTTCTTTTCATATAAAATCTAAAAAAATAATACTTATAATGTGATTTGAACCTAAAACACCAAACAAGCACTCTCTCAACTTTTCCATTTCAATTAAAGTAATATTCAATTTTTATGTGAATTATTAATAAATATATTATTTATTTTCTCCCGCATCATGGGTATGCTATAATCTTATTGATAATGTTATCGATTGAGTTAATGCCACAACTCACAAGTCAATTCGATACTAACTCAAGAAAAGACAATATTATGATAAACAATTAGAATGCATTTAATATTCTTAATATGATGTATTTAACTATTTTAATTTTTCTTTTACTCATAATTTAAACTATTTCTATTTATTTTAATTTCGTACATATTGCATATGTGTTATTATTATTAGTTTCAAATTTTACATTTTATTATTTGTTTTTTATTATTTATAAATGTAATCATACATTTTTTTGGTGAATTACAATAATAGCGCAAAACTCGAATAACAAACGCAATTAGTGTGACTCGAATCAAGACCACACTTGGCAGGCCATCACATGAGATTCTATAACCATACATTTTAAATACATAATTTTTACATATATAATAAATTTCTAATATCAAGTTATATAAATGAAATCTTTTGACTCGCAAATGTAATGCCAATCCTATACTGGGAAAAACATTCCTTTGAATCTCTCATATAGAAGATGGGAGATTGAATATTGTAAATAAATTTACAACTTTAATTATTTTTATTTATTTATTTATTTATTTTAAAATTGAGCCTCTATAATGAGCAGCTCAAGTGACATTAAAGCACTGTTGTTTGAAGTAGTTAACAGGTTCACGTGTAAATATTGAACCCCCAAAAAAACCCAGATTCACATGTAAATTAAAAAAAAACTGTCAAGGCAGTTATTACAGGTGAAGTAACTAATTTTGTGATTAGTTAATGTGTTAACAAAAAGGAAATGGGTGTCAGAATGGTTAATTTTATAAGAACCATTTTTAAAGCGACAGTTTCGCACACTAGAAAGTAAAGAAATGTTTCGCTAGAATTGTTAATAGTTGTTATAAAATAAAAGATACAATGTAGAATAAAGAAAATAGGAGAATAAAAGAGAAAATATATTTTATTAATCAATGGAAATATTTTATAAAATTTCTCTAAATTTTCTATTTATAGATATAAAAGTATAAATGAAGTAAAGATTTACTTCTAATGACTATTTGAATTTAAAGTACATCAAAATTTATCTTGATCTTAATGGACTCCACTTAATAAGATATTCATAACACTCCCCATTGGATGTTCATTGGTAGATAATGTGTCTCATTAAAATCTTACTAAGATAAAAACCTTGTGAGAAAAAAAATTCCTAGTGAAGGAAAAAGAGTACACATATCTACAATACACATAATATGCTGCCTCATTAAAAAAACCTTACCAAGAAAACTCAATGGGGCAAAACCTCAGTTAAGCGAAAAAGAGTACAACGTGTATTTACTCCCCCTTATGAAAACATCACATACTTTCTCTTATTCTACATATTCAATCTTGAATACTAGTTTTTCAAATGACTATTTGAATGTATTTGCTAAGTATTTATATCACCATTCTTTTGAAAGTCATAAGTGAGGGAAATTTTGGGGAAATATATTTTGGTTTCTTCAGAGTTTCAACAATAATCATAGAAAACTTTAATCATGATTCCTCTATAAAAATATAAATATGTATTTTGGATCATTTTATAATCTTCTTTCAACTACTATTGACTAAGTCAAATTTACCATATATATTCAATTATTTCAATTCATATAAATGAAAAATTTCGATAATTTCAATATGTTTTGGCATTCTAAATCCTTCAAGTATTTTAATATAAACTTTACACTATATAGTGATTCATTAAAGGTTGTAACAACAACCATTAGACGCAAGTTAAATCTTTTATGAACTGTTAGTTTAATAATATATTTAAAGGTTATTGCATCAACCACAAAAGAATGTGATATCTTTTCATAATCAATGCCATGACTTAGCAAAAACTTCATATTTTTTTTCTGCTTTTTGCAAAACTACTTCATTTGTATTAGCTTTATACCTTTAGATATTTGAACTGCTGGTCCAAAAATTCCACGAATTTGAGTTGCGTCTTTCTATTTTTACCAATATATTTCATATCCATATTTCTCAATAGACTTATTCAATATTATCCTTTTATTTCATTATTTCAACAATAATATTGCATGCAAAACCATTGTCGACCAATTTTATTATCAGTTCAACATTTTCTCGAATTGGCATAACGTATCGAGATTTATTTATTTTCACTATTTTAATCTTCAGTTTCAGGCACCTGAATCTCTTCTAGAGTTTTAGTCATGTCTTGGGTCTCTTATGGAGCACTCGCCTCCACTATATGACCATCTAGATTTATTTTTTTTATAAGAATTTTCATATTTGGAACTTGTAATGAGTTATCCTTGTTGAACTTTGGGTTCAAATTACTCTCCCCCTAACTATTACAAGTTATTATTTCACTCCCCCTAATGTCGGGAAAACTATTAAATCAAAATAATAATCACAAATCATGTCATAATTGAATCTCCAAAATATTTAAAACATATAATAATACAAGTAGACTCTTAATTAATATATATTCCCAACTTTCTTTAAGGATTTACTCATCTTTATGCATTGTGGTGGAGCAATTGGAACATATATACATATACACAAATTCAAAGATGAGAAATATTTAGCTCTTGACTAAAATCCAATTATAATGAAGAGTATTTATAACTTATTGGCTTGATGCGTATAACACGCAAATCAACATAATCTCATGTTGGAATAGGAAATTCAGTTCTCATAAGTAATGGTTTAGATTTAATCAAATGCGTTCAATTAATAATTTCTCTAAACCATTATGCATAAATAACAAATTTTTATGAAATTTTTCAACCTCAATTAATAAAAGACTGAGATATAAACTCATCACTTTAGCAATATGAATTGTCTTAATTGTATAATCTGAAATTAATTATTTAAATAAGCAATCTTGCAAACGACAGGTTGCAAGTTGATAACACATATGTGAATATTTTGTAGATGCATCTACCAAAATCATATAATATCAAAACCATCCACATGGTGAATTAATGGACCAATATTCATTTCAGAAATGCAATACATTAAATCTCAACTTTAGCTAGTAAGTTTCTAAGAATCAATTTTCATTGAGAACAAATAACAAATGAGAATTCTTTAAATTAGAGAATCTTCTGGTTCCTTAATGAATGTCCATATCAATTCTCAATTATTTTTCGCATCATATATGACCCAAAATGGTCTAACTGGTCACGCCAAGTAGTAAATGCAATTGTATTAGTAAAGTTTTGGTTTACTTTAACAAGCATTTCAATTGTTTTGATAATCTCAATATAAATTGTGAGAAATTAATAATTTTATTGTCATTCCTTTTACTTTGTATCCACATATAAGTACTATTGTGACATTTACTATCGGAAATGTTTAAATCAATGTGAAGTTTAAATCACTATTTTCCATATGTACAACAAGTACATAACCAATGACTTTTCATACATAAGTTTTCTCTTGTAAGTTCTAATCAGTAATATTTTTCCACATAATTTTAATTGAGAACTTATTCGAATATTGAGAGTTATACTCACGCTTTAAAAAAACTTGTCACTTCAGTGCATCCAACAATAAAGAGCTTTAGATAGAATTACCATATTCTATTGTTCATAAGTAGATCTTTCACAATCAAATATTTTGCTTTCAATCCCTTAACAAAAGATCACAAAGATAGTCAATCAATTCAATTTAATAACAAGATTAATCAATAACTCAATCCTCTCCTTTTTCATCCTTTCAAAATAGATATTTATAGCAATAGTGATTCATATGGAATATAATATTTTCTTCATTCACAATCTCAATATGAGATCCATTATAAATATATTTTAAAACCAATGGATTAACCATCACAAGATATTAATATATTAGCTCTTCTAGAGCTTTCAACTAATTTTGTACTACCAAATATTGTAATAATATTGGTTTATATTTTCTTTTGCATTCACTTCCGGGAATGCACTAGATGTACTAGGACGAACTTATAAATGTCCCAAAAAATTCTTTATTTCATAATCACCATTGCAAACATGCATGGATTTCAAATCAAAATCTAATCTATTCATGTTGTCATGATCAGTCTCCAATTATAATAAACATGATATAATAAATAAATTATAGTGAAATATACGTGAGATTCTTTAACATCATCGCTATCACCCTGGCTGAGTGGTTAAAGGCTATAATAATTACCTATAGTACGCATGCCTCAATTGAAATAGTAGCAACTCTAGGAGGCAATCGACAATAGCAAATTTCGGGATATTTTTGTGACTTATGGAGAAAAACAATAAAAAAATAATCGTGTTGATAACGTGTTATAAAATAAATAGAGTGGTAATAAATATATTTTAGAAACAATATATTTTAGGTTAAATTTTTAAAAAAATTTATTTAATAATAAATATATATGGAGTGGTAATGAATTTATATTTTAATATTATTGAATAGATGTTCAATCTTCGGATTTGTAATTTGTAATTATTTTTATTGTGACAAGTTTTTAAAGTAGCCTGCTAAGTGTAAATAGGAATGACCACTTCCATCGTCCTTATGACAATGTGTTAACTTATCATATTTGGATTTGGTAATTTATTAAAAAAATCTTTGAGCTTTGAATGATGCTAATATTGTAGAAGCCTAACATTGAAGACCAATCCTTTTAAAACAACTATTTTTGGAGATTGGATTGGTTCGGATCAAATAATTAAACCCCTTAGATCGTGTAGAACCAATTGGGATTGCATTGAAGACTTACTTAAAAATGAATCACCATTAGTTCACTTTACATTGGACTCTATTCGTATATTGCTTTTGCTATTTTGTAGCTGCTATTATTAAAAGGTTGGATTGTAATTTATCACTAGTATGTGAGCAACTCTCGAAATTTTCTATATATTGAGAAACTTTATAGATTTTGTATGAGAGCATAGAGAGCAATTTATTGTTCATTAAAGAATTTATTTTGCGAGTGTATTTGAAGAGTAAACAGATTGTGTTTATAACCTAAATTCTCAGGGGGAGAATTTAGAGATGAGTGTTTTAGTCTTTAGGTACAAAATTAAGGTTTTATACTTGAAAAGTGATAGAGCTTAATTCACTTATTGTATTATAGATTAAAATATTGGAATTACTCACTGAATTAAACTCCATAGATGTAAAGAAACCTGAATTGACTAAACAATTATGCATGTTGATTATTTACTTTGTTTACTTGTTTATTCTGTGACAACATAAGTAATTACTCGCAATCAGCAACACTTGGTTTAAAAGCAATTAACAATACTAAATATCAACAAATTTATTTAAAAATATATAAAAGTTAAAAAAGGTTTCACCATAATTATATTAATTATAATTTAAAAAAAAAGTATTTCTATCTCCATTTAGGGCACGTTTGGTTCGCTGTATTAGATTAGAGGTGTATTGGATTAGAGGTGTAATGGAATAGAGGTGTAATGGAATAGAGGTGTAATAGCAAATCAACTGTTTGGTTGAATGTAATGGAATAGATACGTAATAGTAATCTTGTGTTTGGTTGAATGGAATAGAGGTGTAATAGCATAATGGAAAAAACTAAAATGACTAGAATACCCTTAGCATAAATTTATTTTGGTAAATGATTATTGTTATTGTTATTAAATTTTAATAAGATTATTAATATCAATAATAAATAATTTAATCATATTTTAACATAATTATTATTAAATATAATTTAATAAAATATATAATTTAATAAAATTCTTAACATTAAATATTCTTATATAAATTCTTAACATTAAATATAATTGTGTTATAAAAAAAAGGATTATATATACTTACTACGATGGTAAAAGAAAAAATTAATTATAATTTATTCTGTTTTTTATTTTACCATATGGAAAAAAAACACAAATTCTATACTTCTCTGATTATTTTATAATGCCATGTAACTTAGAAGTTTTAGTAATTAAAAAGATTCTGCTTTTCCTTATTACTAAATCGAGAAAGAGCTTAGGAAATTGCTTCAATTTACATTGGCTCAATGTTGAATAAGATCAAGAAGGCAAATCTGTTGACAAGTTGCAGTACTGCCTCAATATCTCAGTTCATGCACAAACATAAATCAAGCATTCATTGGAAGAAATTGAAGCACTTGAAAAGCTTGTTGCTCCTCCTTTTTCTATTATAGGTAAAACTCCAAACATAATGACATTTCCAAAGATCTACCAACAATTCGCTATTGAGTATTGACACTGTTTTGGTTAACATATGTTACATTGCATTAAACTTGCAAGTAAAAAGCACCACAAATACCAATGACATAAGCAAGCAAATGCAGTGAGTATTAAGACCAATGCTGGAAACTAAACAATGAAGCTGAATGAAGTCCACCATTGATCTTATGAATTAAAACCAGCCAATAACAAGTCAACCGCCTAAAAGAATTTCAGCACGAAGCTTCATATCTGAACTATGGTACCCCCCACTTTCAAATCCATCCATTTCGTATGCTCAAAACCACCATCACCTTGATGCACTTTAACTTTCCTGTTATTCATTTCAATGTCCTACAATGTCATCAACAAACGATTTACAAACCCGAGAAATATCGACTAAAAAAACCAGATAACAAAGAAAAAGACTGAAGGATGGAGATAGAGAAAGCGAGACATAAAGGAATAGCATCAATCCCACATACTAAAGAAGCAAATTTTCTTTTTTGAAGGAAATTCTACACAAATGTGCATAAGAAGCAAAAATTTATACATATTTGAGTAGCATTTCCATAAACAGTTTTCAAGCATTATACAGTACGTAACACTAATTTTTTTTATGCAAAGTATCATTTGAATGGACTTGAACACTTCAACAAGATGGAATATATATCTACTATATCAGTTCTAGTGGTCGGTCCTTTTTTAAAATTCAATCAATTATTAAAAATTTATAAAAATAATAAATAAATAAATAAAAAGCATTTAAAAAAATTAAAAATTGATTCAACCACCAATACAATCAACTTTTTAGTCCAATTTAACCGATTTTGATGGTTCACTCACCGGATCGATACACTACTTGTTCCCAATAATAATGGATAGCTATTACTACAATTGAGTTGGCAAAATAACTGCATGTGTTCCCTCTTGATGCATAGACAACAACTCATGTCATAGATAGAAAGTATGATCCTCAAAACATATAAAGAAATATTAGGAAAATACCGAATATATCCATATCCAACATTTAACCCCAACAGCTATAATTTCACAAAGAAATTCAAAACTAAACATCATGTATATAAACAGAAGAGCAGTGAGAGAAGATAGAATAAGACCATATTTAATAAGCTAAATAAACATGAAGTCTTGAGCTACAAATCATAATCAAACTTGAGCAAGATAGAGGTATCTTACATCACCCCAAGCATTTATATTTTATTTCATAATAACAATGGAGAAAAGAAGGTAAAAGAAGAGCATGAGGTTATAAAAGCACTCACTCAAACTTATAGTGTTTGTCAACAGCCACTGAAACTTCCCAAGTGCAACTCATCCCTTTAGGAAACTCAACTAAATCACCAGCACCAATTTCAACAAAGTCATTGCTACCATCAGGGTATACCTTGACTTTCCCTTCCAATAGATAACATGTCTCTTTTGAACTATATGTCCATGGGAATTTACTAGGAGGACAACCCCACCTGTTAAAATATATATATATCCAATTAGAATGTTGCTATTGCTTAAATGTAAATGATGTTGATGAACAAATTGAAAAAGTAATGGACTACGAAGGTAAAGAAAACCCTTAACTTCATCAACAAATAATCAAAACCCAAATCAGAAAATTAGTTGAAAACCCCATTCCATGCAATCAAAACTCAGGTCCAAAATGAAATCAATCCTTGAATTTATGGACCAATGATCAAAAACCCATATAAAATAAGGTACATAAAGATCCACACCAGAAGAACTTACCAGGAAAAACCCCAGCTTTTGGCATACTCCACAAAACTAAAAAGTAGTAAATTCGCAATGAAAAAGGATTTTGAGAGGATAAAAAGAAGAAAAGAAAAAAGAGGGAGGAATGGATGGAGAGAAAGAGGAAATGGATTTTATAAGTTCTACTCTCTTAAAAGAGGAATATAAATTATTACAGAGAGAGGGAGGGGGTGATTGCTTACTTCCTCAGAGATTGTCAATTTTCGATCTCCGCCCACTTCTTTAACTACTTCATGTTGATAATTCTCATCTTCCAAATCGGGATCCTTCCGCTTCCCTCACCTCCCTCAAATCCCTACTCGGCGTATACGGATGATTGTAGTTTTCATAACTCTCGAATGGGTTCAAGTAACGTTAGTAGTAACACTAGAATGATTCTAATGCTACAAACAATGAGTGGCATCTAGCAATGCATCATTGCTACCTAAGTCACAAGAGATCATGATTCGACATAACCTTTTTTTTTATGATTAACCTTTTATGCAATAATCCTTAAGTCCTTTATCTCTGGATTGGACACAAGTCATGGAATAGTCACACTTGCATTGTCCATTCCATGTTGTTTGATATCTTAAGCAGACTACGATATACAAATAAGTATGACATCTAATATCAACTTATTTGAGCATGGCCATGCATTTCTAGTCTCACTTAATCAAGTGGCCTAAGATATTACTCCTATTATGTAGGAGGGACTTATCCTATATCGACCAACCATATCCCTCTACATAGATTGTGGTATATCCAACATCACTTTATAGAACAACCAGTTACGGTGTACGTTTGACTGTATCAAAATATACAACTCACGATGTTGGGATTATGATGATCTCAAGTCTGAGGATCATATAAATATTAATCATTATGAGTAATGTCGTGACAATTATATAATAATCCAAGAAACATACTCATAACGGGTCAGTCCAATATGTTGTTCTCTAACACACATATTCATGTAATGATTCTGACATCCATATCAATGACAACTCTTTATCATCAATCAACTACATGTTAGTCTTAATGCATTATCGTTGTCCTATCCAACAATAATACTTGACTAAGGAACTTTTAAGAATAATCATATTATTCTCAGGACATTATTATAAAACAGTTTATTTATATACACAGAAAAGAAACTGAAATAATAATGGTAACGCCTTATATTAATAAACATGATAAATCAAGTATGTTATTACAACCATCTCATGATTGATCTTTGGGCATACTCTAACACAAACAAAATACAAACCAAACCCAAATACATGTCCCTTGCCCATTAAGCCCAACTAGCCTAAACACCCAATGGCCCAATGACCCAAATACAGTTAACAGAAAACCCTAGGCGTTCAGAGCGCCGCAGCCGCAACCTCCCACGTGCACCACCGCACGTACGCTGCCCTCCACGTCACCATACGGCCTCCACATACCTGCAAGAAGGACAAACAAACGAAAAAATCAGAGAAAATAGGCACAAAAAAAAGAGAACAGAAATCATCGGCAAATCAGAAAATAGAAAAAAGAAAAATGTTAAATAAAAAAAGATTCGGGGGATTTTTCTTTTTGTTTTCTGTAAAATCGAGCTATAAGAAAGCCATTCAAACACTGTAAACAAAAAAAAGGACGCACATTGTATCAAAAAATATCAATACAAAAATAAAAAAAGGTGATTTTTAAATGGCTCTCTTGCTTCTTCCGTTTTTTTCCTTTTTCTTTTTCAGTTTTCTTTTCGTTTTTGTTTTGATTCATTTTTGAATAAAAGAATAAAAAAACAGAGATTAGAAGGAGAGCAGTTACCTGGAGGCTGGATTTTTGTCTTCTCTCCGCAATCATCGGAGTTGAATCGGAGATTGTTGGCCTCTAGAAGAGACGAATCGTCAGAACGGCGCAGAGAGGAGAGCATCCGAACTCTCTGTTTTCTTTTTATGTTTCTTTTATTTTTCTTTCTTTTTTTTCATTTAAAAAATGAAATAGAGGCTATCAGATTAGGGGTTTTTTTGCCCTTATGTGACGTATGAAACGACACCGTTTGGAGTCTGATCAGTGGCTCCAAAACGGCGCCGTATTGAGCTCTACCCGCATGTGTGACCCGACCCGAGAGAAGGATCCGTGCGTTTGGCCTCTGTGGGGAGATTTGCGCAAATGGTCCTCTCCCTTTTTGTTGCGTATTCAAATCGCTCCTTTTCGTTTTCTAATTTTCGCCCTATAATTTGATTTTCATTTTATTTTAGTCCATGCCGCAACGCAACGTTTTGGAGGGCGGGGTTATTTTCCGCTTTACTCCTTCCTTGTTCCTCGCGCACCCAATTAGGTCAATTTTCATTTTTATTTATTGCGGATTGGCCCTAAAATTTCTGTTTTCATTTTAATTTAGTCCTGATTAATATTTTGTTGTTAATTAATTTACTATCATTATTTTTATTACTGTTTGTTATTATTATTATTATCATATTTGATCATATTTTTATTTACCTATATACCTATGTGTTTCTTTATTATTCCTATTATTTTAGATTGTTTTTATTATGTATATGTACATATGTAATATGTATTACTTAATTTTAAATTATATACATTTATATTTTATACATATATAACTTTCATTAAAAATTATTTTTACATATACATATATTATTGTTGGTTTCAATCATTTTTACCTATTCCATGCATGTATGCACTTCATTTCTTTCAATATTCTATTTTTATTTTGCTATCTCAACTTTTCCTATATATTATATTATTATTTATATTGAGTTTTCATTTCATATATTGTCTATTTTGATTAATACAAGTATATTATTTTAAGTTTTACTTATTTTGACTTCCTTTTATAATAACTACATTAAAGTTCATTTAGGTAGTATTATTTCATGTAATATTCATTATCCCATTCTTGAATGTTGTCAAGTTATTGCATTAATTATTTCATTTTAAAATTTCATTCATGTAATTTTTGTGAGTATGCATTCAAATCTCTTTTCTCATATTACCTTTTTGGTACATTATATTTGTATTAAGTTGTTTGGCATTTCCTTGATTATTTTAATTAGGTTTTCAAACATGGATGTTAGTATTTACACAATGTGAGATACGAAATTGTTACTCCTATGTATTGTATTGCTTATTTACTTGACTATTCTTCATACATTAGTGTACGTTGATTTACGAATCTCCATTTCGTGTTGTACGTTATTCTTCTATTGTTTTATTTATTCAAAAGATTACGTTTCATATCATTTTAAATGTCAAAAGCATTTTTATCCAAAAAAGCTTTCAAATAACGCGACACTCGGAATCGGGGATCCTCGAAAAGATTGTGTCCTAACTTACTGGATTCCAATCTTCATCGGGATCTAAGAAACCAAATATCCCTTTTAATTAACACACAAATAAAAAACTCATTCTCGGGAATTCGACATGTTGTGTCCTAGCGCATTGAATGTGACATGTTGTTTTCTCGAGACGAGGATTCTTCTAACAAATGAAAATAAAGGCAATATTTGATATTTAGGGATTTTGTGAAATCGAACCCTAACTTACTGGGTTTGATTTTCTCATTTAACCCAAATGATCAGATACCCTTCTCAAAATGCATAGGTTTTAAAAAAATCAAGAGATAAACTTAATTTTGAGGATTTGAAACGTTGTACTCTAACTTACTGAGTGTGACAATTTATTTCTTTGAAATAAGTAAGTCTTATCATCCAATTCATTTTATTCAAGATAAAAGGATCGTATTTTAAAATCTTTTCAAAATTTCGACATTAAAACATTAAAAAATCAATTCGGTACCAATTTTGGGCGTCACGAGGGTGCTAACCCTTCCTCGTGCGTAACCGACTCCCGAACCTATTTTCTCAAAATTCACAGACCTAAAATCATTTTCAAGGTGATCCGATCACACTTTCAATAAAAGATCGGTGCCGACTCCCATTTTATTTTCAAGGTGATCCCCTTTTTTTAAAATTTTAAAAATGGTTTCGACAGCTTGGCCACTCCACTGGGGACCTTAGAGAGTCAAGCCGTAAATTTATTGTTTTCTGTCTTATTGTCAAAAATTGAAAATTCGATTTGAAAAATTACGATCCTCTCTTTGCATGTGTTTGTAGGTTTATTGTAAATTGTGTTTTATACTTTGGCATCATACTGCATAAAGGCTATTTTGGTCTTACCCCTCTAAGTGGGAGTGAGAAGCTACTCCTTCGTGAGGTTTTCACCTCCGTGCAGGATAGTGAATCACATTCGGGATACATCCGTACCTATGTCTTCGTGAGATTTTCATCTCCGTGCAGCCATAGGGAAATGTATTCCCTTGAACCGAACTCGATCTGTATGAGCCTATAATTGGTGAAGATCGAGGAATTTGCTGGTTCGGGTACCTTATCTTTAGAGCCAAACCTCATATAGTTGACTTAAGAACTCAACCTAGGTAGAACCACTCCAAATCCCTAGTATTTACCTGATTAGGTACTTTTTGTTTTCCTTGTTTACTTCTGTTTTGTACTAACCCCTTTGGTTGTGTTTTGATTGTGATTGCATTTGCATATTAGGAAGGAGATATTGATTCAAGTTTGATTACTAACTTAGAAAGCTTGTCATGGAATACGGATTCCTTGATAAAGTGGAAAACAATACGGCTACCTTAATATATTCTGAGAAACACAAGAAGAGCGATGGGAGAGTTCGTGACCTTGCCCCATGGCCTGAGGATTCAAGGCGATCGACTGAGAGCCCTCGACCTTCCAACCCCTTAAAGAAGCTGACTAGCCTTATAAAGACGGGTAGGTGGTGGATCGCGACCAAGATCAAGAGAAGGAGCTAGCAATGGCATCTATTGGCGAGATTACCTCAAACATGCGGATGAAGAAAAAGATCGATGTTGTTTCTTGGAATATGAGGGTGAGGCCGTACATGTATCCGTTTTATGTAAAGGAATTTGATTTCTAAAAAAGTTTCCTAAATGTAATTGAATCAAATCAATGTCTCTCTAGGCATTCATTTTATGCATCTGCATTACATGCATTAGAGTCCATTGAAAGAGTCTAATTGAGTAAATTTATTTTAGCTAATCTGGAAACCGACAAAAGCTCACCCATTAAGCATCAATACGGTACTCGTCGAAAGACTAAAGAAATGGACCAAAGATTAGAGAAACTAGAGCAAATACAAAAGGATATGCAAGAACGGTTACAAGTACAAATGCAAAAGTAGCTAGATAAAATTCAAGAAGACATGACGGAAAAACTGATCAAGGCTCAAGAAGATGCGATGGCTGAATTGACCCACCTACTAACTAAAGATGTAAATAAGGGGAAGGGTCCTATGGTTAAAGATGAAGGAGAAGACAAGGATAGACCTATCTATCCTCTAGGCTTTACGCCTCTGCGTGCGCAGATTCAGACCGAGGTACCTCCGCGCAGATCCTTTGCTTCAATTAAGCCTCAGCGGTTTCAAACTGGTGTTTCAATGCCGATAAACTTTCAGGCTGGATTAGGTTCTAATCCTAGAGATAACCCAGTGAATCTTGTTATTCCTGATTTCGATGAAATGGCTAAAAAAGAGAAGGCAAACGTCGAACTGTCAAAACAATGGGAGGACAGGTGTAAATGGTTGGAGGAAAAATTCAAAGCCCTGGAAAGCGCCGATAGTCACCATGGGATCGATGCGAAAGATCTGAGCTTGGTTCCAGACTTAGTACTCCCTTACAAGTTTAAGATGCCTGAATTTGAGAAATATAGTGGGACCAGTTGCCCAGAAGCCCATATCACCATGTTCTGTAGGAGAATGACTGGGTATATTAACAATGATCAGCTATTAATACATTGTTTCCAGGATAGCCTCATTAGGGTAGCGTCGAAATGGTACAATCAGCTGAGCCGTACTGAGATTGATTCATGGAGAGACCTGGTACAGACATTCATGAAACAATACGGTCATGTAACAGATGTGGTTCCCGATAGAATCACCTTAAAAAATTTGAAAAAGAAATCGAGCGAAAGTTTTAGGCAGTATGCACAGAGGTGGAGGGAAGTTGCAGTCCAAGTTCAGCCACCCCTGCAGTAGAAAGAGACGACAATGCTCTTCATCAATACACTGAAGGCCCCGTTCATTACGCATATGTTAGGAAGCGCAACAAAAAGCTTTTCTAACATAGTTATGAATGGTGAAATGATTGAGAATGCTATAAGAGCCGAAAAAATTGAGGTGGAAGAGAGTGATAAGAGGTCAACCCCAAGGAGAAGAGAAAATGAGGTGAACAACACAAGTTATTCAAGGTCAGGGGTCGCTAGCTAACAAGGTCCATCAAGACAAGAATCTTATGTGAAACAAGGCACTGAGAACCTCCAGTTCACGCCAATTTCGATGTCGTATAAGGAGCTGTATCAAAGTTTATTCAACGCGCGCATTGTTGCCCCTCTTTACACAAAGCCTCCACAGCCTTCGTACCCCAGATGGCACGACGCAAATGCACAATGCGAATATCATGCAGGAAATACGGGGCATTCCATAGAAAATTGCATTGCCTTTAAAAAACTAATTGAAAGGCTTATCAGTATGGGTGTCGTTAAATTTGATGATTCCTCGAGTGCGGAAAATCCATTACCCAATCATAATTGATAAGTGGAGTGAATGCAATGCAGAAGCAACTGAAGAAGGGACCTTGTTGATATCCGCCCTTATAAATGTGGAAGTGTTCTAAGCAATTCGACTGTGGAAGAAAACCCTATAGTCTCTAGAGCTTTTTAAAGTAATGTTCAAAACATTTTTGTTGTTTTTAGCCTAAAATGATAGAAATTTCCTTTTTGAAATAGGCTCATGTCTGAACGTTGTTATTTTAATGAAATACATATTTGCAATTATTACTGAGCCAATATTTTCATTCTTTACAAACCAAATTCTTTCATTCTTTTGAATTTTCTTCTAAATTGTTATTCATTCATTCATAATCATATTATATAAATAATTCATAAATTTATACATTCTTTTGCATATTCTTTGGTACTTATTGTGGGTCCCCAAATATCAATTACATGAATGACGCTGCTACAGACTCAGATTTTCCTCTTGAGCGAGGCATGTGTTTAGACGGATCTCATGGCTTTGGAAATGACATAGATCATAGCTTATCTTTGAACTTTTCGAGGATTGAAGAACAAGAGGATAAACAGATCCTACCTCTCAAGGAATTATTAAAAAAACTGTGAGCTTGGTAAAGATTAAAATTGACCTGACCTCAAAGATGAAGCAAGACCTTGTTCAAAGATGTCTTTGTAGGATCATACCAGGATTTGACGGGTTAAGCGCTGAGAATGAAATCTGCGCAACAACACAATGACAAAATTTGCAGTGTGAATGACGCAATGAAAATTCTTCGCCGGGGCAATGCCTTTCTTGTTAACTCAGTATAGCCTTGCCCGTTTGAAGTCGAGTTTCTATCTCTTCAAGTTTTGTTAGATTTTATCCTGATTGAAGAGGAGGATCCAAAGTTTTCTATCGTAGTTTCGCCCCAGAAGGCTCTATGAAAGAAACCTGATACCAAAGAGGGTTTTTCGCATACAAGATGAAAGTGAGAAATCTTATCTATAAAAACATTGATTCTGATCGAAAGGGTTCAAAAAAAATCAAAATCAAAATTAAAATATGAAAAAGAGAAAAAGAAAAGAAAAGGAGAGGCCAAGGCGAAAACCCGCAAAGGGCGCTTTGTGACCAAAGGAGGTTTTGAGTTGAAAACCCAAAAAGGGCGACTCAAATTTTGAGCAAAATGGGGCATGGACATCACCATTATCGAAGACTTCTAATGGGCATTGCTTCACTATTGAGATCATTAATTACTTCATCAAATGGATAGAGGCTACTGCATGCGTCAATGTCATCATATGCCGATATAGAATTCCAGAGAGGATGGTATTGAAAATTGCATCGAACTTGAATGGCAGCACGATAGCTGCGGGCTGTAATCAGACATCACGATTTGTCACCGTACTGCAAGATAATGGATTTAAAAAAAAAAGGATGATGAAAAATGAAAAATAAAAGAGTAAAAATAGAGAGGCTAAGGAGAAAACCCGCAGAGGGCACCTTAGGCCAAAAGGGATTTGAGTTGAAAACCCGAAAAGGGCAGCTCAAATATTGATCAGAATGGGGCATGAAGTGATCAGAGTAACTCGTATCTGGATCAGATTGGGGCATGTGGTAATCTTCTTATACCTAAATCAACAGGAAAGGGTAGGCGACATCTTGGGGCATCGACAAAGCACTGTAGATCTCCTAAACACATGTCCAACTCAAAATGGTCTTCAGAAAACTTGTACAGAGAAGTTCAAGCTGCGATATCTGGGGCACCCAATTCTCATATTATTTGTTGTTCTTGGAATACTTTTTTCTTTTCCAAGATATACATTCCCAATTAATTTCTTTGTGATCCTTCTTTACTATTTTTGATAATTTGTTCTTTCGAGCTATGCTCAGAACCAACTTTATTCTTCTCCATTGTTATGACCTTTTTTGCAAACATGTTGCATTGGAATAATGATTAATGGACTAATAAAACTTTCACAAAGGAAGTTTTGCATATTACTCTGAAAAGTTTCTAAAGAATATAGGAGCCTGAAACAGGACTATTGTTTAGAACACACCAAATTTAAAGGTTGGAAATTTGGGAAGGAATAGTCTAAATTTAGACTTTCTCTTTGTATTTTGTTGTCAAGTGCATTGATTGACAAGATGCCATGTTGGTGACAAGGCTTAAATAAACAAGCAAGCGATGATCATCAGGCAAAAGGAAGAGGCTACCTTGGAGAAGAGAGCCTTCATCTACGCATAAGTTTTTGGTACGACACCTTGAGAATGGTGTAAGAAACCAGAATGATTCAGATCCTGTATCCTTGAATTGTGATAAGAGAGGATTGAGGAAAAGCCATATTTCTACCCTTGGATTACAGTTGGAGAATGATGGTACAAATTTTGCGCCCCAATGGATTAAACTTTAAGGTTTACAGTAGGGCAATCTGACTAAGTGATTCTTTGAAGAAGCCGGTCAAGCGAGAATACATTGTAGCACGTCAGTGTCAAAGCCTTAATAAACTGCGAGTAATGACAACCTGAGCGGGATCGTTCTCAAAAAAATAAAATTCTGCATTCATGCAAACACCATTCACACATGTCTAGTTAGGAGCATTTGATTCATTTTGATCATGTCATCCTAATCATTAGGCATAATTAGGTTCATTATACAGGTCATGTTCCCCAGAGAGCAGATCAGTGAAGATCGAAAACAAAGCCTTGCCTCCATCGGTTGTAGTGGAGCTGGTTAAAGATAGCAGATCTTGCCTTCCTGCGTTAACAGCGAAGCAGATCGAAAACAAAGCCTTGCCTCCATCGGTTGCAGTGGAGCTGGTTAAAGATAGCAGACCTTGCCTTCCTGCGTTAATAGCGAAGCAGATTGAAAACAAAGCCTTGCCTCCATCGGTTGTAGTGGAGCTAGTTAAAGATAGCAGATCTTGCCTTCCTGCGTTAACAGCGAAGCAGATCGAAAACAAAGCCTTGCCTCCATCGGTTGCAGTGGAGCTGGTTAAAGATAGTAGATCTTGCCCTCCTACGTCGACAGTGAAGCAGATCGAAGATTACAAGTCCTATATCCCTGGCAAGCAGTGGAATAGGTTTGGAAATTACAAGTCTTATCTCCCTAAGAAGTAGTGGAGCAGACAGAAGAAATCAATCCTATCTCCCTGAAGTTGCAGTGGAGCGGATTAAAACAATAGATCTTATCTCCCTAAGCAGTAGTGGAGCAGATCGCATCGGGTCTTATCTCCCTGAAGTTGCAACGGAGCAGACTGAGAAAACAAGTCTTATCCCCCTGAAGTTGCAGTGGGGCAGATCGAAGAAGTAAATCTTATCTCCCTGAGGTTACAGTGGAGCATATCGAAGCCGATAATCCTATCTCCCTGAAGTTTTAGTGGAGCGTATTAAAGTAATAGATCTCATCTCTCTGAAGTTTCAGTAGAGCAGATCGCATCAAGTCTTGCCGACTAGAGATAGCAAATTTTGTTCTTTTAGAAGCTACAAACTACGAATCCTATCTCCCCGACGTTGCGGTGGAATGGGTCAAGACACTAATTCCTATACCTCTGAAGATGCAGTAGGATGCAATGGAGCCACTTGAAGAAGAAGAGCACCAAGGCCCAAGCACGACCGGGCAAAATTGGTCCTCCTTAATCTTTGCTCTATTCTCGTTACACGACAATGAGCAAAGAGGGGCAGCTGCAGGGCCCAAATTTTGCCCGGAGCCCAAAGTGAACAAAAATCCACAGTCCAAATTACAAACAAAATACAAACCAAACCCAAATACATGTCCCCAGCCCATTAAGCCCAACTAGCCTAAACACCGAATGGCCCAATGACCCAATGACAGTTAACAGAAAACCCTAGGCGTTCAGAACGCCGTAGCCGCAACCTCCCACGTGCACCACTGCACGTACGCCGCCCTCCACGTCATCGAACGGCCTCAACATACCTACAAGAAGGACAAACAAATGAAAAAAGGCAAAAAAAAAAGAGAACAGAAATCGTCGGCAAATCAAAAAATAGAAAAAAGAAAAATGTTAAATAAAAAAGTATTCGGGGGGATTTTACTTTTGATTTTTCTTTTTGTTTTCTGTAAAATCGGGCTATAAGAAAGCCATTCAAACACTGTAAACAAAAAAAGGACGCACATTGTATCAAAAAATATAAATACAAAAATAAAAAAGGTGATTTTTGATGGCTCTCTTGCTTCTTCCATTTTTTTCCTTTTTTCTTTTTCGGTTTTCTTTTCGGTTTTGTTTTGATTCATTTTTTAATAAAAGAATAAAAAAACAGAGATTAGAAGGAGACAAGTTACCTGGAGGCTGGATTTCCGTCTTCTCTCCGCAGTCATCGAAGTTGAATCGGAGATTGTTGGCCTCTGGAAGAGACGAATCGTCAGAACGGCGCGGAGAGGAGAGCATTCGAGCTCGTTGTTTTCTTTTTATGTTTCTTTTATTTTTCTTTCTTTTTTTTCGTTTAAAAAATGAAATGGAGGCTATCAGATTAGGGGTTTTTTTGGCCCTTATGTGACGTATGAAACGACACCGTTTGGAGTCTGATCAGTGGCTCCAAAACGGCGCCGTATTGAGCTCGACCCGCGTGTGTGACCCGACCCGAGGGAAGGATCCGCCCGTTTGGCCTCTGTGGGGAGATTTGTGCAAATGGTCCTCTCCCTTTTTGTTGCGTATTCAAATCGCTCCTTTTCGTTTTCTAATTTTCGCCCTATAATTTGATTTTCATTTTATTTTAGTCCATGCCGCAACGCAGCGTTTTGGAGGGCGGGGTTATTTTCCGCTTTACTCCCTCCTTGTTCCTCGCGCACCCGATTCGGTCCCTTTTTATTTTTATTTATTGCGGATTGGTCCTAAAATTTCTGTTTTCATTTTAATTTAGTCCTGATTAATATTTTGTTGTTAATTCATTTACTATCATTATTTTTATTACTGTTTGTTATTATTATTATTATCATATTTGATCATATTTTTATTTAGCTATATACTTATGTGTTACTTTATTATTTCCTATTATTTTAGACTGTTTTTATTATGTATATGTACATATGTAATATGAATTACTTAATTTTAAATTATATACATATATATTTTATACATATATAACTCTCATTAAAATTATTTTTACATATACATATATTATTGTTGGTCTCGAATCATTTTTACCTATTCCATGGATGTATGCACTTCATTTCTTTTAATATTCTATTTTTATTTTTGCTATCTCAACTTTTCCTATATATTATATTATTATTTATATTGAGTTTTCATTTCATATATTATCTATTTTGATTAATACAAGTATATTGTTTTAAGTTTTACTTATTTTGACTTCCTTTTATAATACTTACTTTAAAGTTCATTTAGGTAGTATTATTTCATGTAATATTCATTATCCCATTCTTGAATGTTGTCAAGTTTTTGCATTAATTATTTCATTTTAAAATTCCATTCATATAATTTTTGTGAAGATGCATTCAAATCTCTTTTCTCATATTACCTTTTTGGTACATTTTATTTGTGTTAAGTTGTTTGGCATTTCCTTGATTATTTTAATTAGGTTTTCAAACATGGATGTTAGTATTTGCACAATGTGAGATCTGAAATTGTTACTCCTATGTATTGTATTGCTTATTTACTTGATTATTCTTCATACATTAGTGTACGTTGATTTAGGAATCTCCATTTCACGTTGTACGTTATTCTTCTATTGTTTTATTTATTCAAAAGATTACGTTTCATATCATTTAAATGTCAAAATCGTTTTTATCCAAAAAAGCTTTCAAATAATGCGACACTCGGAATCGGGGATCCTCGAAAAGATTGTGTCCTAACTTACTGGATTCCAATCTTCCTCGGGATCTAAGAAACCGAATATCCCTTTTAATTAACACACAAATAAAAAACTCATTCTCAGGAATTCGACATGTTGTGTCCTAACGCATTGGATGTGACATGTCGTTTTCTTGAGACGAGGATTCTTCTAACAAATGAAAATAAAGGCAATATTTGATATTTAGGGATTTTGTGAAATCGAACCCTAACTTACTAGGTTTGATTTTCTCATTTAACCCAAATGATCAGATACCCTTCTCAAAATACATAGGTTATAAAAAAATCAAAAGATAAACTTAATTTTGAGGATTTGAAACGTTGCACTCTAACCTACTGAGTGTGACAATTTATTTCTTTGAAATAAGTAAGCCTTATCATCCAATTCATTTTATTCAAGATAAAAGGATCGTATTTTAAAATCTTTTCAAAATTTCGACATTAAAACATTAAAAAATCAATTCGGTGCCAATTTTGGGCGTCACGAGGGTGCTAACCCTTCCTCATCGTAACTGACTCCTGAATCTGGTTTCTCAAAATTCGCAGACCTAAAATCGTTTTCAAGGTGATCCGATTACACTTTCAATAAAAGATCGGTGGCGACTCCCATTTTATTTTCAAAGTCGATCCCCTTTTTTTAAAATTTTAAAAATGGTTTCGACAATAGCCAGTAAGCATGTATGAGAAATATTGAAAGGATTATAATATAATGGGGTTATGTATGAGATAATATTTGAATAAGAAGTTAAATAGTAAGTAAGCAAGTGAAATCTGATACGATGAGGTAAGAATAAATTAGGTATGTAAATAAGATCTAGGTAAGTAACTTCTGAGTGAAAACCTCTATTTGTGATGTCTCTGGTAAGTTAGACATATTGCTAACCAGACTGATAGATTACAAATAAAGGTATGTGTAAACCCATGTGGCTAAGACCCATGATATTATATGACATCGAAAACACTCATAGTGATGCCTCTAGTACAAATAAGTCTGGACTGGCAGATCACGACATGAGGATGTGCAAGTCCATGTGGTTGAGACCCATAACATGATATCATAAAAGGAATATTCATGGTGATTGTAACAACCTGCTTTTTAGTGGTGCCGAAAATAGTGATTTCGGGGCCACAAATCTGACAACTGAGTTCCTAAATATTATTATTTAATATTTATGAGTCAAAAATAGCATTTTAATAAATTTTAATTTGATAATTTATGTTATTTGAAAGAATAATAAGGTTCAAGTGGTAAATCATTAAAGTCAAGTGGTTTTATAAAATGAGATATTGAGACCTTGTTTCTATTAATCAAGCCCATAAATATTTTATTAAATATTTACGAGTGTTATTAGGATTATATTAAAATTTGGTTAAGAAATTTTAATGTTTAAATAGTTAATTAATTGAAAAGGACTCAATTGTAAAATATGTGAAACTAAATCACTATCGCTCTAATTGTTTAAATGGTTATGAAAACATGAATTGAGGGTTTCATTTTGTAATTATACCTATTTAGATGGTGGTGGACAGTTGGTGGGTTTTAATTAGGAAAATTTTGGATGTTTTAAAGGTTAAACATGTAATTTCATAAATAAAACAAAAATTAAAAGAAAATAAAATAGGTTATCATCTTCAAAAGGACTATCACCACTGAAACTAGGAAGAAAAACTCCATTTTTGAGTAGAAAGCATTCGACCAAGCTGATTTTTCATGCATGGTGAGTGATTTGATTCTATTTTTAATGATTTCTATGTTTTTAAGCTCGTATTAGCTTAATCTAGCTAGTCGGGGATCAATTTGTAAATTTTTTAAAATTATAGGGACTTTCCATAAATGGTTTAAGTGTGTTTATAGATTTAATTGATAGATTATTAAGCTTGGTTGTTAAATAGAAATATTTTGTAAGTGATTTTTAGTAATTTTAATGTTAAAGGATTAATTTGTTAAAAAGGTAAAATTTATGGGAATTAATGTGAAACTTTGATGATTATGGGTTTTTATGTGACTACAAGAAATTTAGCTAACTTGGTGGATGGTTAAAAATAGTTAAACTGCAAGTTTCAATTTTAGGGACTAAATTGTATAAAAGTCAAAATATTGGGGGTAAATTTGTAAATTGATAATGGAAGGGTTTAATTGCATAAAACTACTTGTTAGAATGCTAGAAATGAATTAATTGGGTTGAATTATTATTCAAATCAAGAAACGTCGTAATTGGATTTAAATCGAGGAAAGCTAAAGTTTCGTACTAGTTGTCGACTCCGTTTTAGTAACCGTTTCACTCGAGGTAAGTTCGTATTATATGCAATATGTCATATTAAATTCCTTGATATTTGTTTTATTCTAATAATTGTGATGTTTGTAATTATTGAATGATGGTTGATGAAAATTAATAATGAAATTGAATTGTATTGGAGATAGTGTATCAGGCCTTGAGTCCAACAGGCTTCATGTCGGTGTATATTATTAGGCTTTGTGCCTAGTAGGTTTCATGTTGGTTTATATTATCAGGCTTTGTGCCTGGCAAGCTTCATGCCGGTGTATATTATCAGCCTTTGTGCCTAGCAGGCTTTGAGCTGGTGTATTGTATTAGGCTTTGAACCTAACAGGCTTCTTGCCAGTGTATTGTATCAGGTAACTTGTACTGAAAATATTATTACAATTATCCGATGTTATTTTATTAAGTTCAACGAGTAAATAAAGCTTTAATAAGTAAATAGATACATCAAATGAACCATGATTTGGATTAATGATATGAATTATAAAGATATGCGAATTTGTAAGGAAAAGATTAATCATGATATATGTAAGAGCAATCAGTTATGAAATTGAAATGCTTGATATGTTATGTGTTTTGTTTAGTTGGATATATACATGCATTGCTTCACCTACTAACCTTGTGAGGTGTTGTGTATAAGAAAAGGAAATTTAGTCTATGACTAAATGGAATTATTCATGGATGTTTAATTCAATGCATTTGATAAGTTTAAATTCATTACACGAGCTTACTAAGAATTAGTTGCTTACGTAGTTGATTTTCTCTATTTCTATAGGTGCTCGGACTGTTGGAATCAACGTCGGAGCATAATCACACTATCCATAGATCCATTTTAGTAGATTTTTATTATTTTTGGCAAATGGTTATAAATGGCATCTAATACGGTTATAAGTATTGTCTTGGTGATTGGTTTGTTTTCAAAAAGTGCCAAGTTCATTTATGTTCATGCCTTTTGATGAAGGCTTGTAAATGATGTGTATCCATATGAGATGATAGTAATTAGGCATGCCCTCATGTGAATAGGAAGAAGATGGTTGTGTCATATGTTATGATATGGTTATTTGGTATGTATAAGTCTAGTTGTTGGTTTGGTAGTGTTTGAGTTGAGCCTATCTTGTGCATGTTTTAAAAACCTTATGTTTTGATTTGTAAATGCATAGGTAAGTGTTTGCTTATGAGATATAGGTGACTTATGACTACCTATAGCAATGAGTAAAATTAATAATGTATATGTTTGTATGGTGAACGTTTCAGGTAGGTGAGTGGTTTGACATGTATTGAATTGATGATTGAGTTGTGGTACCTTTGAATGGCATATTGGTTAGAACATATAGGATGATTGAAATGGTATGTTTTGTATGTGTTTAAGGTTTGTTTTGGTCGTGTAAATGTATGGGAGAAAGATGTATCTTGGTATGCATGCATAGGTATTGAAATAGCTTGTTTAAGGGGCTCAATTTAAAGCACACGGCCTGAGACACGGGGTGTCACACAGTCGTGTGCCACACACGAATACTCCACAAGGCCGTGTGTCTTTTTATTTGCAGGTGCAGGTTTCACACAGTTTGTCACAAGGCCTGCGACACGGCTGTGTGACCCAAGTCGGTGAGTTACACAGTTTGATACACAGGCTACGACGCGGTCGTGTGTCCCATAGTTCGAATGCCCACATGGCTTGGGTTATGCCACATGGCCGTGTAACCCTTATTTCACAAATTTTTCATTTTTTGCATGAAATTTCTAATTTGCTTCGAATAAGTCACTGATTGTTTCCAAACTATTTTTAGGGCCAATCAAGCTCGATTTAAGGCTCGTAAAAGTAATTTATACCATAAATTAATTATATTATCGAATATAAATATGTGAATTACTTGTTGATCCATGTTGCGAAGTTTCAGGTTCTGTTTTGTACTGTAATGCTTCGTAACCCTATTTTGATGTCAGAGACGGGTTAAGGGTATTACAGTGATGCCTTTGGTAATATGTAAATCAAATTGACAAATCACGACATGAAATTATGTATAAGTCCATGAGGGTGAAACCCATAGCGCCTTTTGTGAAAGTTCGTCAGGATAGTAAACATGTGATTCTGTATGATGCATGTGTGTTGTGATATGCTAAGCCTGTGTTGCGTATTATGTTCAGTTTTGTGGTGTATTTGGTATTTCCCTTGAGGCGTAATCTATAAAACATGTATGACGTGATCTGCTAAGCCTTAATGGCATATTTTGTATTTGTCTTCATGGAAATTCTATAAGGTAGAGGTAGCAGAAGCTGGTTTACTGTCTATGTAGTAAGACATGGATATGTTCTGAGACTTCTTTGATAATTAATTCTATGATAAGAATCTGGTGAGTTTGAAGATAGCTTAGTTGGTTTGACCTTGCAATAAGTATGATAAGCTTTAAGGGACGTATTCGTATATATAAATGGTCTAAGTGTTCGCTGGAATGAGTTCATTTACGTTATGTATTGGTGATGTTTGAAATTTGGTATCTACCACATTTGAATAGTTTCCATGGTTCATTTAGAGAGTATTTAAACTCTGAGACATTTGTCAATCTGGGCATACTTTTGTGACATGGATGTTGGGAATTCTTTTGAATGATCTGGAGTGTTACATTGTTGAGTAAGTAATTTTGGATTGGAATCAGGATATGATTTGGTTGGTAGTCTAATAGGTATTCAATTCAGAATGGGATTCCACCAAATGTAAGAGTAATTAGTACGTGTCCTCCGAGTATTAGTATCTACGAATAACCATTCTAAGAATAATGTAATGTGTAAGATCGAAGAGGAAATTTGTAGGAAGGGATTCAATATAGATAATCTATTCAGAAGTATCTAAGGTTGTAAAAAGGATTCTGAATTATATGATTGGTAAGATCTAGATTCAATCAAAATGTGAAGTATATGTGATACATTCAGTAGGGAATTTGGCATGTAGGCTTATATCCAATATTGTGAAAGTATTCGCCAAGGACAGAGTGGTGTTTCAAACTCTTACAATGAGGAAATTACATTAAAACTCACCAAGTATATGTGAACTTATAAGCATTGTGTTCATGTTTCAAGTGTGGCTATATAATTTATTTTGCTACAAGAGACAAAGCCAAGATTGCGTCAAGGAAGCAGCAAGCAAGGATACTATGCATACAAAAATATATTAGGAGTGTGGCGTATAACTTTCTACGCCATGAAAGTCTATTATTAATAAATTGTTGTGTTGTAATGTCTTAAATCACCTCTAACTGCTTGTTGTACTTTTGGATATTATTCATTATATCTTATGTAATTAAATAAAATAGAAAGTAATATGTTGAAAAAGAACTATTCATAGCTTTGTTAAAGTTTATGTTAAGTGTTTATATCTGGTAACATCAGACATCTGAACTCAATGAATCGGGTCGAGTTGAGGGTGTTAAATTTTCAATCTACAAAACCGAATGGACAAACAATTTCAACAAATGCAAGATCAGATGAAAGCTCTATATATTTTATTAGAGCAAATCAACCATTGAGGATGGAGACACAAATAGTTCGATAACCCAACTAGGTAACGTTCCATTGCCAACAATCGTTACGGAAGGCACATCACCACTACTACCAAGTGGGGCGACCCCGATTGTTGGAAGATTTGTTCCTCAATATGAAAAATTGGATTTTTCTACTTTCGATGCATCAGAAGACTCTTTGATCCGATTGCATCCATACGAATAGTTTTTTAAAAATCAATGCGCCTATGAAGCACACAAAGTAGGGTTGGTAGCCTTTCACATGCTGGGAGAGGCGCAACTTCGGTATTACTAGATGAAGTAGGAGGGGCAAATGATAAACTGGTTAAGAGTTTCGTAATCATTGCTCCCTTCTTTTTGGTCCTCCGATAGGCAACAACCCCTTAAAGGATTTGGTCAATTTGAAACAGATAGAAACTGGAGAGATCTACAAAGGTAATTTCAGGAAAACTGGCAAAGGCTAGTCAATATGTTTGGCCAAATCAACATGTTGGATTACTCTTAGTTGGGTTAGACAATTTAGTTCGGCATGATGTTAAGTTGCAAAAGCCCTTGGATTTAGCCATGGCTATGAGTCTCACGAGAGATTTTGAATAGAAAAACCAATCATTACGTGTCGAAAATAATCGACGAGAGGCATGTCTGAATACTTGAACAGATTCTGGGTCGTTGATTTCACAACAATGATCAATTCAGAAGGGTACTATGAATAATGTACTCGACGGTTCTTTAATATCTATAACTCCGGCTCCATTCATAAAGTGCTTAAGCAAAGGATAGATGGCAGAACATAGATCTAAAGGGCCGGTTATGCTATAATTACGATGAGCCTTATTCATAGTAATGTTGTGAACGCCTTTAAATGTCGCACATATGAGTGGAAAAAGACATTAGTTCAAGTTTTTAAAGCGAAATTATTTACTTTTTATTTTACCTTACTTTTACTTTAGGTTATTAGTTTATTTTAGGTTAATTTTAATTACGTTAAGTTGTTTTATTTCCTTCTAGAAACATTTTTTATTTACGAGTAATTAGTCCATATTTAAGGACCTACTGGAGAATAAAGCATAACCAGAATTTCTATATACTTTTCAAGAGATCTAGGTCTCTCTAAAGGAGTTATAAAGGTTTAAGTCTCCATTCAACGAGTTGAGTTATAAATCACCATAAATTGTTTTAGGAATAACGATAAAGGGAAGGCAATTGCTTCCAATGTTTCTGTTAATTGATCCTACTCTCGTGTTATTAACAGGGAAGGAATCAAATCTAATCTTTTGTTTCAAATAAAATGATGAAAGAAGTTCTTTATAATTTTTTTGATAAAAAAAAGTTGAGATTATATTTTATTATTCTAATTTATCAAATCATATTTATCTTATTTTTTATATTCTTCATGTCTTATTTATTTAATAGATAGTATTAAAAAAATTGAAATCAAATCATAAAATTAGGTGATACATTTTCTGAAAAACAAATAGAGATTAGATTGGTAGGGAATTAACCCGTGTATGTAACGAACAAGTAAATATAATAAAATCAAGAAGATCGAACACGTAAATTTTACATGAAAAAACTCCTCAAAAAGGATAAAAAAACCACGGGCAAAAAGGGATTTCATTATAATAAATGAGAGTACAAAAGATGGAGAGAATTAAAGGAAAACTCAAAGCGCAAAAAGAAAAACCCTTCAAAACAAAAAACAAAAAACAAAATTCCCTCAATTTAAATATTTTTGTTGTTTCAAACCTAGAGTAGCTAAGGTCTATTTATAGGTTGAAATTAGTAGCATATTTGACTACAATAACCCTAGGTTAATAAGAGTGAGAAACTAAAAATAGAGTTTAACATGGAGAAAAAAAGCCGAAAAACTTGAACTGCACGTCGTCACGTCGGGACGAGGGATTTCTTCTCGTCGTGACCTCAGCTGCTCGTCGGGATGAAGAACACTTTCTCGTTGCGACGTCACACACTGCTTAGTCCAAAATGCGAGGCATAACGCCACAAAATCTTTATTATTTTTAATTCAATAATTTATACCTTCCTTTATTTTTATGTTAAATATCCAATGGTTTTATCTTTTAATTTTTCATTAATGATGTAATGTTTTTTCAAATGTCTAAAATTTAATAATGATTATTAATGTTTGAAATTTAAAAAAGTAAAATTAATATTTTAAAGATATGTGAAATTTGTATGATCAAAATATTAAGTATTATCATGTGACTTCAAACTTTTGTTAGAAATTAATTACTATATTGTACTAACATAAAATTGTAATTTTAGTTATTCATTACATGGTAACAAATACATTATGAATTGTATACAAAATATCTAAAATCAATTAACAGTTTATTTATTTATTTTATTATTACATAATAACTAATAATATAATATTAAAATATTCTTAATGTTACTTTAGTAATATCGCGAATAATAAAAGGTATTCTTGTTAATTAACTTTTTTTTAAGTCATGCTTTTATATATGTTATAGATATAGATAAAACTAAATTACAAAACTAATACAAAGAAATTTATGGATACTGTTTAATTCAAAACCTATATATGACTTATGAGTGTGGCACTAATTTTGAAAATTTTCTAGTCTAGATGAGGAAATCTCTATGTGTTATGTTAGCATCTAAATCTTTAGGGTTGAAATTCATATAAGATCTTATGTAAGTTTATATATTTGATGAGATGGTATAATGAATAAATTAGAAGATTATTAAACATTCTCAAATCCTGATAAGTTTTAGTTGTGATTTACTAGAAGTAATATGTTTTTATTTATATTTAATTATAAAAATATATAAATATTAAGATAAAATTCAAATTTATTATTTTTTAATAATAAAACATATTAAGGGTTGGTCCAATTCAAGTTGAAAATTTGAGTTGTAAGTAATAATTTGCATAAATTATTAATTTCATTATTTATATTGGAGTTATTAATTGAACCATTCAAGTAGAAAATTTGTGTTATAAGTAATAAATTTCATAGATCATCATTTTCCATAGCAATGAATCATTCAATAGATACGACAGCTTTGAGAATTTTATCATTATGCTCTTCATCATCTTCTGAGTTGCTGGAGTTGGAGTCACGCTTGCGCGAGGATCTAATCCTTTCCCATATTATCCAATGAACCTGAATCGATTACAGTTAAAGGTTGTTGGTTGTGTATTTCAACTGAACGAGAGCAGCTAAGAGATGGATCAGTCTCCATATCAGTGATTTGCTGCTTCTTTTCAATATCAAGATTTCAAGAAATATTCCCAAAAGCAGAAATGGAATCATCAGAGCTCTTGAAAATGAACCCAGTAGATGTAGATCCAAGTTGTCATAGACCCCAGGCTGAGCAGGTTCCACATAAGGGACAATAGCCAAATGATTTACAACAGAATCACCTTGAACAAAAACAACACCAAAACATTTTCAGATTTAACTGTTTCATATTAAGGGACCAGAACTCCATTGGACAAGAATAGTGTTCCATCCTTTCTTTTGAGCTATCTTGTAACTTGATTAGGAGAAGAGCCATGAGCATCAACAGGAAAACCATTGTATAATCTCTCTTCAAATTCGGTCAAACTATGTTATGAGTTAACAGGAAAGCTATTAGGGAAGTGAAGCACCGAGTTTGGACTGAGAATTTGTAAAGAACCGATTTTCAATTGTACCGAGGTGGATTTGGAACCAAATAAAAATATTTATGGAGATAAATTAAAGAATGGTGAAGTAACTTTGTCAATTAAATAGTTAATTAAAGCTCAAGGACTAAATTTTAAAAGTCCAATCGTTATAGAATCTTAATCAAGAAAAGACTTGAGGAGCTAGATGGAAATTAATCGAAGGGCTAAAATGGTTAATAAACCGTTATTATATAAAAGTTAATGGAAGATGATGGTCATCTCCACCACTAAGTGTAGTTAAAAGTTAGATTATGCTAATTAATCATGATTTGTTAAGTTAATTAGTTACTAATTAAACTATAAATAACAAAATGAGTGGAAACATAGAGAAGGTTACCATCTTCTTCGCCCTTCCTTAGTCAATTCACCATAATTTATTTCCAAAATCATTTGGTGAAATATATTGAAAATTTTGCCAAACATTTGTTGGAAAAAAATGAAATGTTTTTGGAAATTTTGAGACATATTCTCGATTGGTAAAGGTGGAGAGTTGAATCATAAAATTATGGTTTTATATTCTACTCCATGAGACATTTACAACAATATACCAAATGCTCAAAATGAATAAGTGATGAATAAGAAATTGATGCTCAAAGTAAGCCACTTGTGAATATTTGTTGAGAAAAAGAAAAGCTTAGATCCCACATTGGTTAAATGCCAAGTATAGGATATGTATATATATGAGAACCCACTTGAAAATTATTGAATGACTAAGTTTGAAACTTTGCCTCACGTGTAAGGAGGGTGCAAATCCAGACCTACCAAGATTGAAGGCACACTTGCATGATGTGGGCGACACGAAATGTCCCAATCGGTTGGCCCAAAAAAGGCCTACAAATATTTTAGCCTAATGCGTAATTTACTTTCTCAGCAGATATTATACAAAATCTGTTTTAAAATAAAGATTATTCATGAAAATTTCCAAAATTCCTCCATATTGAATGTTTATAAAAACCTAAAGAATATTACAAAATTCTTTACACATACACAACGAATTTATTTCACTCTCGAAAATTCTTTTCTTTTTCTCTCCAAATTTTCAAACGTTTCGGTAATAGAAGAAGATAAGGCTTGTTCTTTGATCATTGCAGAGGTGCTACTTCCGCGATCATCTTGTTGTTGTATCCTGAGAGACAAACGACCAACATTTCTCCAAGTACCATAGGAGCAGTCAAATCTGTCTTAAGGAAACTGTGAAAACAGACATCAACATCTAGTATAACTCGATTCCCTTATTCGATTTCTAGTTTTTTTCATAATCTTGTTTATTTAATTGTTTTTTTTTTCAAATCTGATAGTTTAAATATAAATATTTTTTATATTATTTGTTCAGATCTTATATTTAATATAATTGTTTATATTTATATTTGTTTTGTCCAACAACATTTTCAAAGCAATTCAAAGACTTATAAAAGTACTCAAAAACATGTTTTTAATGTGTTTTAACTTATCTAAATGTTTTTAAGTCAATCTAAAATATTTATAGTTGTTTTAAATTCATTTTATACAAGCTTGGGGCGTAGTATCAATACATTGACCTAGTTGTATCGAGACAACTAAGTTAGTAAGCAAAATTGTGAAACCCTCGGGACTTGTATCACAACAAGTCCACTTGTATTGATACATCTAGTGAGTTGTATCTATACAGGCCCACTTCTACTCATACTGCATTTTCCAATGACTATATTTTTTAAGCACTTATATTGATGCAAATGTAGTTATATCGACACAAGTCTGTCTGCAACTACAATAAAGCTCGAATTTAATGCTTCTAACTTCTAAAATGCATTCCCAATGGTCATAAAAATCCACAAACTTACTCCTTGGTATAAATACGCGTCAAATACACATCATTACATATGAGATGAACATTCAAGCATAGAAATTAAGAGAAAAACCTCTAATCCTTTCTTTTCTCATTTATCTCTTGTACATATCTATTAGATGCTTATTGTTAGATCTTTTTATCATTTCCATTTTCATTCTTTGAAAGAGATGTAACACATGTAAACACACATCTTTGAGAGGTTTTCATTGTTTACACCCTTCATCTTTGTTATAAAGACACCTTAAATGAATCGTAAAAGGTTTTTAGTTGAGCCGCAAAAGCTAGAGGAGTTTAGTTAAGCCATAAAAACTGGGGGAGGGTTCTATCTTAGCCTTGTAAAAAAGATAGGGATTGTAAAGGTTACACATTTTCCTTGAAAGATAATTCGAGAATAGTGAATTGGGAAATTCTTGGTTGAGGTATATCAAGGTAGTGGACGTAGGCAATTGGGGCTGAACCACTATAAATTGAATTGTGCAAGTTTTTTCTTCCCTTTCCTTATTATCTAGAAAAGTTTGTAGAAAAATTTAAAATACCAATTCATTCCCTCTTGATATTTTCAAGTCTAACATATACCATTGAGTCATCCTAACAAAATTTCTTAGTATGCAAAAAATAATATATTTATACCAAAAATTGATTTCTCATGCCAAAACTTAATTTTGAAAGCATACCAAAAATCAAAGGGCATACCAAAAATTAGGAGGAATATAAAAAGTATAAGGAAGTACCAAAACTTATGAGAGAATACCAAACCTAAAAATATGATGAAGTACCAAAATTATGAGAAAGAACCAGAAAATATGAAGGAAAGAGAATACCAAAACTACTAAGAGAGTACCAAAACTACGAGGAAGTACTAGAAATTATGAGTGAGTACCAAAATATATTAGAAAATGTCAAAATCTATGAGGGAGTACTAAATATTGGTTCGTCTTAAAATTTTTATTTTTATTTTTAAGTTTTTATTAGTAAATATAACAAATTTTATTATTATGCAAAATGATATTTTCTTTTCCTACCAAAATTGATTTCTCATATTAAAACTTAATTTTAAAAGCATACTAAAAATTACGAGGAGGAAGTATCAAAATTTTAAAGAAGTATTAAAATTTATGAGAATATCAAAATTACGAAGAATACCAAAAGAAAATATATGAGGAAGTACAAAATTCATGAGAGAATAAAAAAAACTTTTAAGTATTTTATTATTAATTTGTTTTACCATTCTAAATAATTTTCGGTTTCATCTTATTATATAATTTTTAGTTTTGATATATCCATGTAATACTATTTAAATTTTTTTATTGAGTTGGTGTCACCTACCAATTAGTCTCAATTCAGTTAGGGAAATTATTTTAATGTCTCTTCACATTTAAAATAAAATATATTTAAGGGTACTTTAGTTTTTTTTTAATTTGAAAACAAATAAAAATATGCATATGATATGAGATTTGAACTTATGCCAATTAGGTTAGCAAAGTTTTTAATTTACCATTCAACCAAATTTTTATTTTAATATTTTTTCACATTTAAGGTTTATTATGCACACTTTATTACCTCCATCAATTGTATATATTTTAATAATGTTATTGATTGAGATGGTGTCACAAATTAACTAGTCACTAACTTAGGATTGACAACAACACAAAGATAAATAATTATACTCATTAGTAACCTTAATCTAATGTATTCATGTGTTTTATTATCATCCATATTATTATTAATTAGTTTCAAATCATACATTTCATTATTTATTCTATGTCCTAAATATATGGTTTCCACGCATACTTGAGGATAGAGTACTTCCTAATATGGATAAAGAAAATTATTTACAAATAACGATCACATTAGTTTTATTTTATATATATAATTTATTTATTTACTGATACAATATAAAAGTTGGTACATATATAATTTTTTTATTATGATTAATATAATTTTAATTATGATTTAATATCAAATAATTTTAAATAATATGATTTTAATCATTTTAATTATTATTTAACAAAAATAATTTTTAATTTATATTTTATTATTCATTATAATATATTTTAATTATTTATTCTATACCTAAACTTATTTTAAATTAATATATCTAATATTTTACTATAAACATATTTTAATCTATCATTTAATATTAATATATCGTTAATGTATGAGTTTTATGCACCATCAATAAATAACAATACAACAATTTCTAATAATGTTATTTAAACATAATTAAATATTAATTATAATTATTAGATTTTTTTTGAGTTTTGTGTATGAAGTTTATGGCTTAAGATTTAATGTTTATATCAAATCTCAAGTCACTATCACCAATGTAATTGATTTCAAACAAGAATAGGACCCCATAAAATGAAAAATTTCTCTAGTAATTTTTATAATTTATAAAATTTAAATTAATAATATTAAAATTACACTTTAACTTCTAAAATGATAAAAAATTTATTTTAATCCTTCAAAAATTAATATATAAACTACTAAAATAATAAAATTATAATTTTATTATCGTAAAAATATATAATTTAATATTTACATACATCTAAACCATTTGAATGTTACCCTACTCAACCTTATAATTACTTTTCTATTCTCCCCAACACAAATCGTACGCATGCAAAGGATGCATTGGTTTAAGGCAATCCTAGCCGGGCTAGAATTGGTCGCATACCCACGACCACAAAGGATTATCCCTTACGATTTTTGTTCTTTCATTGGTAATGCTGATCCGGCACTGACAGAGACCCTCACGATTAAGGAAATTACCATTTCATGGCTGGAGACGGGCACGTTCCTATAACTATAAGCTCATCATTTGAGAGCGACTGCAGCGATGCACTTCAGTATTCTACCCTACAATTTTTAGGAGCATTGATGTTTCTTGTTGTAAATGCTGAGTAGGCCAGAGTTGGGAAACCAGACAGACCTCGAGGGATGAAAATGTAGATGCAGATAAGGTAGTTAAAGCCGGGGTGAACAGCTCTGCTGTCTGTCCGTAAATCAATTTTACCTTTGCAGGGAGTGTACCTAGTTTAGCAGAGGTGAACGGATCCACTGTATTATTGCTGCCTTTGGTTGTGACGAGTTGCACTAGAGTTCCTGCTCCCTTTCCATCCTTTTTTCTGCTTCTGGTTTTAGTGAGTTGTTACAATGCAGGGTCTATCTATTGTTTATTTTGGTTCTCTTATTAAAGGAATGATAGTTTAGTTTCAGAAAAGAAAAATCAGCTTGAGATAAAAAGGGTTTTCTTATTGATAATTTTTAGCCATGTGAAAGAACAGCTATATATATTGATATAGAACTAGGCTTAGCTAGACAATGAACACCATCCATGGATGCATGCATGTAAAAGAGAGTTTGTAGTTGCAGAGAAATGAAAAATATAAAAAACTAATGAGAAAACATAGCTAAAAGAAGAGGAATAAGATGATCGGAGATGATTTTGTTAGTTTTTTCAGTGGGATGGAAAGCATCCCAAAATACATATTTATTGGCATCACTGCATGTAAATGGATTATACTGATTGCATAGGTAACTCATTTCGAATGTCCCCGTCGAACAACATGCCACTCCCGTCACCTCAAACCCTACAATTCCACATTCCAAACACCCATTTTTTAAAATCCAATTTTATATTTGATAAATGATAAGAGAGCTACTCATAACGACAGAGTCTGTGAAGATAGAGTCATTGTCCCATCACATTAAATGCTTCCAAGTAGAGATCTTTGTGTAATTACCGATTTCTTATACAATATTTCATTATAACACTTAAAACCAACCAGCATTTATCTTCTTCTTATTGAGTAACATTCATAATTGCTGATTACAATATGCTAATAGAATAAATACATTTTCAGACAAGGAAAAGAAAACATTCATTAAAAGCTTTCCCCGGTCTCTTAGATGACAACTGTTTAGCATCAATGGTTTCATCTATTTAACTTTATTTTTTTATAAATTTAATTTATTTATTTATCGTAACTGTTTATCAAAAAATAGATAAAATTAAAAATCACATCATATAAATTAAATAAATATAATCTATACATCCCTTCAGTCATAAATTAGGTTTTAGTAAAATTGAAATAATTAATGTTTGAGGTCCCTGCAACGCATGCACCCCGATTACCGCCCTGGTTGAGCTATTATGGTCCTAACACCTTAAGAGTTGATGAGTTGCAGATAAAAGCTACTGAAAATTTTCTACTTCTACTTAGTTTTGTTTTAATTGATTTAATTAATTCAAAAAAACTCTGCAAAGTGGTCCAACGAAGCAAAATGCAGCAAAAGAGAAACTTACCGAAGAGAGAAGGTCTGGTAATAATCTGATAGAAAATGTCATAGGCAGGTGCAGACACCATTCGCATTCCAGGAAGCTCCTTGTTTAGTTTTGCAACCAAGCCTTCCAGTTTCCTGTTGAATCCGGATGCCACATTGTTGTATTCGGGTACACAGTCGTTTTGGCCCAGGATATTGGTGGCCCTCTCCAGCGGCAAACACCCCATCGGAGGAAGGCCGGTGATGGATATTTTCCGGACACCTAGAGCGTGGAGTTCCCTTACGAAGTTTTCGCCCAGTCCTAGCAGGAAATCCTGGTATTGCCTCACTGAGAACTGGGATTTTCGGGTGGGGAAAACGTAGTAATTTTCTAGGAAATCATTCGTCCCTAAGCTCATTAGATACAAGGCCTCTCTCAGAATCTCATTTGCCTTATTTTCACCGACGTAGCTTCTCAGCTTTCGCTGGTATTCTTTGTAATACTCTAATTCCTTCCATAGTGGTATCACATTCTGCAAAAACCGTAAAAGGGAACAAATATTCAATAATTAGCTTCTTCTGGGGCATGTTTATATATAGGTGTAGTGGCTTTTTCATCTTACAAGCACTTTGGAGGTTGCATTGTCGTAGCCAGTTCCAGCAGAAGCAAAGCAAACACCAGTGGCGAAATCCGATATATTATAAGCAGGATCCAAGTAAGCTGGGATGGCGGGTTTCAGTCCAAAAGCTGCGGAGATGAAATCGGGAGGGATTCGGCCATTGCAGAAGCGTCCAGTTGGTTGACCCCCATAAAAATCACGACCGTAAGGCTGAAAATTGCTCTTCAAAACCGTCGAGATCAGGTTGTTGTTGCCCGAATCCACGGAGGAGTCTCCGAACACTATGATGGCTGGAACTTTAGCTTTGGTCAATGGAGATAAAGATAAGAAGAAGAGCCAAAGAAGAACTGGAGTACTACCGAAAAACATTTCACCTTCACTGCACTGCTCTCTCTCTCTCTCTCTGTCTGCAAGCAGATGAAATTCACAGTTTAAAGGAAATAAAATTTTGGCAAATTAAGAGACAAATGACAAAGCATGGTTTATGAATAATTTATTTTTGATCTTTAATATATAAAGAAGAGGTTTGGTGGGGGGTTTTAATGGGAAATAATAAAAGATGCATCTACTCCCTCCAACTATTTCTAGCTCTTTCCACTTTATACTATTATAAGTATTATATTCTCTATATATTAAATTTATAATATTTAATGAATTTCTTAACAATTCCTTAATATATTAAAAATAATGTAATTATAATAAATAACTTAAAATCAATTATATCAATGGTATTCAATTTTAAATAACAAATAAATTTGTAATATATATTATAATTTAAATAACATTATTAATAATTTATTATAGGTTATTTATTTTAGGTTTAATAACAATTTTGGTCACTAATGTTTACATGTTTTGTCAAAATGGCCATAATTGTATTTTTTAGTCTTTTTTAGCCATCAACCTTTGTTCTTTTTTTCAATTTGATTTTTTTAACAGATTTTATAAAAGTACCGTTAAAAAAGTTAGCGGGAATGATGTGAAATTTAATATAGAGATGCGTCTTTGGCTTTTAAGAACTAAAGACGGTATCTTTAAATTTTCAACCCAACCCATGAAGTAGTATGTTCTATAAATATATTTGAATTTGATTATCGTCTTTATTTTTTTCATTATTTCTATACGAGCAGACAAATAACATATCTTAATATCAAGAAATTCATTTTTGGTACATTTGACTAACCTATATTTCATTTCATTACAAGTTTTCTCTCTTTTGAACTAAAACAATCCAAATGCTAGTTTTAATTTTGAATTTTGGAATTTAGGGTTTCAAAACCTAAATCTAATTCAATAATATTAATATGAAAATCAAGTTAAACACCAAATTTCATAAGATTAAACCCAAAATATTAGAATACCTAGTCGATTAGTAACGAAACACTAACATTTGCTTCGCCTCAATCTCTCAATTCCAAATGCAGTATGTGCCTCTTCAAAGAAAAAGGTTTTGGGTTTCTCTCTTGCCTCTTAATTGAAAGTTCAGTATTTTCGATTTGATTTCAATACTTAATAAGATTTCTAGTGATCCAAGGTTTTAAAATGGTTCAAAGTTTCAATTTTTCTTTTTTCTTTTTCTAAAGGTTTCAATCTTTCTTTCTTTTTTTTTCAAAAGGTTTCAATCTTTCATAGATTTGTTTATTGAGAGATTTTTCTATTAAGTTTTTTCGATAGTTACATTTATGTTTTTAATTGAGAGTTATTTTTTAATTTCATGTATGATTTATTTATTTTATTATTTTTCACATGTAATTATTTTATTTGGTTAACTAAGTAATAAATTACTCTCATTAAAAATATTCCACATATGAAATTCTACATCATTCCCAATAACTTTTAACGACACTCTTATCAGATCTGATAAAAAAAAAGCAAATTGAAAAAAAAAAACAAAGATTGATGGCTAAAAAGGCTCAAAAATATAATTAGGGCCATTTTGACAAAACATGTAAAGCGTTAGTGACCAAATTTGTCATTAAGCCTTTATTTTATATCTATTGTTAAATTAATTTTTTAATGTTAAAATTGTTAAAATTCAATTTTATGATATTTTATTTACTTTTACTCTACTTTAATCCGTGAATGTAATTAAATCTTATTATATTTAAAAGAATATAAATTTGATTTGATAAATATTATTAACATGTGTCTTTTTAAAACTATATTTTAATCTTAATAATTTAATAGTCATTGATTTTAATTTTATAACATTAAAAGTTAATTCAATTAAGTAAAATCTTAAAAATAATTTATTTAAAATCAAATTTATATTTAACATATAAAATTATAAATAATTTTTTTAAACAAAAGGCATGAAATAGCTTTAAAAAATTAAAAGGCAATGAGTAAAAAAGTAACTTACCTAAATTATAAATAAGTGCTTCAAATAGAAATTGTCATGCGTATCATATCTCAAGTGTGGAAGTATGCCAACATTTCTATTGGCAAATAACAAGTTTCTAAGTCCATGCCCAAGTACCTATTACTTCTTAGGTTGTAATTGTTATTTTATTAGGTTTCGCCATTATTGTTGTTCGGAATTCACAAACCATTTCAATCGTCGGTCAAAATTTTTTCAAATATGTTCTTAAATTCATTCGAGATGTAAGCAAAATTCAGATTGGAGAAGAATAAAATTGTAATTTTCTAATTATTTCCAATTTTATATGAAATTTGTATTAATATTTTTAAACACTTTACTACATCAATTATGGTATTTAACCAAAGACATAATGACAACTAAGAATGTATTTACACGGCATTAAAAATTTTTCCAACTCACTATTAGTGTCTATTCCAACTTACCTTCCATACTCCTTTCTCCTCCAATTACCCACTCCCTCCATAATGAAATTTCTTTTTATCTATCTTTAAAACCCAAAAAAAAAAAGAATTTTCGTATTAAATCGTAGTGGTAAAACTTCACAATGTAGAAAGCTACTTTAGTATTTGGAGGGATTGGGGTATTTGATCGAGTTATGGTGATTCACCAACGGAACCATACGATATCGGCATATTTGATTAAGAAATCATAGTTGGATGACCACACAGTTCGTCCACTTTTCAGTGCAAATCGGTGAGAGAAGAGATCAATGATGGAAACAAAACTAAAAGCTGGAACCACCCTTATAGTAGATCGTTACTCTTATTTCGGGGTCTCTTTCTCATCTGCTACAGGACTTGATTTTGAATGGTGTAAGGCACCAGAGAATGGGCTAATAGCTCCAAATCTGGTAGTGTACCTCGACATACCACCTGAGAAAGCTGCAGAGAAAAGGAGGCTATGGAGGTGAGAGATATGAGCAACTTGAGTTTTAGAAGAAAGTTGCCCAACACTATAAGCTTCTTGAAGATTCTTTTATTTAGGAGAATGAAAGGTCAAGAGTCATTGGTTTATGGCTATTATTAGATTTTAATATTTTTTATTTTTTTTTTGTTTTAAAAGGTTAACTATAATCTATAAATAGTTTGTAAGCATTTGATATAGAATGTGAACAATTTTACATAGTGAACAATTTTACAATTTGGTATCAGAGCTATGGAGAGTGTGACCAGTAATGTGTCACTGCCTCGACTAACAAAGGTGAACTATGAGAATTGGAGCATCCAAATGAAAGCTCTTATCGGGTCTTAAGATGGTTGGGAGGTATTCCAAGAAGGTTTCGTAGAACCGACAACTACTAGGGATATACGGCGGCTCAAGCTTTGAAAGAAATGCGATCGAAAGATAAGGCGGCATTGTACATGTTATTCCGAGCTATTGACGAGTCAGGCTTTGAGAAGATTGCAAGTGCTACAACTTCAAAAGAAGTGTGGGGCATTTTAGCAAAGGTGTACAAAGGAGCTGACCAAGTTAAACAAGTCCGCCTTCAAACTTTTCGCGGCGAGTTGGAAGGTATGAAGATGAAGGAATCGGAAGGTGTCTCCGACTACATCACGCATGTTCAAACCGTGGTGAACCAACTCAATCGAAACGGAGAAGCGTTAACCGATGCACGAGTTGTGAAGAAGATTTTGAGATCATTAATTGACAGTTTCGAGAATGTCGTATGTGCCATAGAAGAGTCAAGAATGTCGTATGTACCATAGAAGAGTCAAAGAATCTAGCAACGCTCACAGTCGATGAACTCACCAATTCTCTCGAGGCACATGAATAGCGTGAGAAGAAGAAGAAAGAGGAGACATTCGAGCAAGCACTTCAAACCAAGGCATCACTCAAAGACGAAAAGGTTCTCTATTCTTAAAACTTTCGAGGTAGATGCCGTGGTCGTAGAGATTGAGGAAATGGTCGTAGTGGAAAAGGCCGCAGTCAAGAAGGGAATTATAAGGAGAAGGAGCAATCAAACTAACAAAATTGGCGTGAAAGAAGACATGGTCATGGAAGAGGCAGATGGTCGAATTATTCTAATGTCGAGTGCTACAAGTGTGGCAAATATGGTCACTATACGAAGGATTGTAACTCTGATAAGTGTTAAAATTATGGTAAAGTGGGACATTTCGCGAAAGAATATCGCGTCTAAAAAAAGGTGGAAGAGACAACCAACCTAACCATGGAAAATGATGAGGCAAAAGAAGATTTTCTCTTGATGGCACACAACGAAGTCATCACCAACAACAACATGGTATGGTACCTTGACACGGGTGCAAGCAACCATATGTGCAGGCACAAGCACCTATTCAAAGAGATGCAAAAGGTTGAAACGGGACATGTGTCATTTGGAGATGCGTCGAAGGTTGAGGTAAAAGGCCAAGGTACCGTTTATTATTTACAACAATATGGGTTAGTTGGGTCAATCCAAGATGTGTATTACGTACCAGACCTCAAGAGCAACATTTTGAGCATGGGGCAACTCATGGAAAAAGGTTATTCGGTATTTATGAAAGATCGGGTGTTACACTTGAAAGATAAGGAAGGGCGTTTGGTCGCTCTAGTTGAAATGGAGAGAAATCGTATGTACAAGTTGAATTTAAAAAGCGTTTGAGGAAAATGTTTGTGAGTCGACGTTGAAGACAAGGCGTCGCTGTGGCATCTCCATTTTGGCCACTTACATTATGGTGGTCTAAACGAGTTAGCGAAGAAGAACATGGTGCATGGGCTACCAGACATGGACTATGAGGGAAAATTTTGTTAAGAATGTGTGCTTGGCAAGCATGCGAGAATTTCGTTTCAAAAGAAAGTAGAATATTTGGCTAAGCAACTTCTTGAATTTATTCATACCGACATATGTGGACCAATCACCCCCTAATCTTTTAGCGGTAAAAGGTATTTCATTTCTTTTATCGATGATTTCTCACGAAAAACTTGGGTTTATTTTCTTAAAGAAAAATCTGAGGCATTCGAGGTGTTCAAGAAGTTCAAAGTGATAGTGGAAAAAGCAACTGGTAGACACATCAAATCTGTACGATCTGATAGAGGTGGCGAGTATACTTCGACGGCTTTCATGGAGTATTGTGAGGAGCAAGGCATAAGAAGATTCCTAACCGCACCGTACTCTCCCCAACAAAATGGTGTGGCCGAGAGGAAGAACCAGACTGTTCTCGACATGGTTTGATCAATGCTCAAGAGCAAGAAGATGCCGAAGGAATTTTGGGCGAAAGTTGTGCAATGTGCCATCTATGTGCAAAATCGATGTCCACATGCAAAGTTGGATGATCAAACACCATAAGAGGTTTGGAGCAGACAAAAACCATCAGTTTCTCATCTCAAAGTATTCCGTAGTGAGGCTTATGCACATGTGCCGGATCAGTGAAGAACGAAGCTCGAAGACAAAAGCAAAATGTTTATTTTTATTGGGTATGATAAGAAAACAAAAGGATACAAGCTACTCGACCCAATAAGTAAAAAAGTTGTGGTAAGTCGTTATGTACGATTCAATGAAGCAAGCGAGTGGGATTGGAATAACTCAACGGAGGTTATCATCAAAGATGGAGGATTATCAATCGCTACAACAACAATTATACCGACAAATTCTGAAACTACCGATGATGAAGATGAACCGCAACAACCAAAAATGAGAAGTTTGCAAGATTTGTATGATTCAACAAACGAGGTACATATTGTATGTCTTTTGGCAGATTTCGAGAATATAAGTTTTGAAGAGGCGGTGCGAGACAAGAAGTGGCAAACTACTATGGACGAGGAGATTAAAGCAATTGACCGTAACAACACATGGGAGTTAACAGAATTGCCGAAAGGAAGTTAGCCCATTGGTGTGAAGTGGGTGTTCAAAAGAAAGATGAATGCTCAAGGCGAGTTAGAATGGTACAAGGTGCGACTTGTTGCAAAGGGATATAAGCAAAAGGAGGGGATCGATTATGACGAGGTATTTGCTCCCGTTGTAAGAATAGAGACAATCCGATTGCTCTTTGCACAAGCGACTCAATTTAAATAGCTGATATTTTAAATGGATGTCAAGTCGGCATTATTGAATGGTGTGCTCAAAGAAGAAGTCTACATCAAACAACCACTCGGGTACATGAAAAATAGCGAAGAGAAGAAGATGTTGAAATTGAAGAAGGCACTTTACAGGTTGAAGCAAGCACCGCAGGCATGGAATACTCGTATCGATACATACTTCAAGGAGAACGGGTTCAAACAATGTCCTTATGAACATGCCCTCTACGTGAAAAAGAATGGAGGTAATATGTTATTTGTTGCTCTTTATGTCGATGACCTCATTTTTATGGGGAACAATGGTGAGATGATACTAGATTTTAAGAGCAAAATGACATAGGAATTCGAGATGATAGATTTGGGTTTAATGAAGTATTTCCTTAGTTTGGAGGTTAGACAAGAAGAGACAGGTATTTTTGTGTCACAGAAGGCATATGCAAAGGAAATTTTGAAGAAGTATAAGATGGCACATTACAACCTGGTATCAACACCAATGGAACCAGGTATAAAACTCTCGAAATTCGATGGAGAAGAACGAGTCGACGCGAGTAAATACTGGAGTTTGGTGGGAAGCCTTCGCTATCTCACTTGCATAAGGCCTGACATTTCGCTAAGTGTTGGCATTGTAATTCGATTCATGGAGGAGTCGATTTATTCACATTGGAAGGTGTTGAAGAGAATCCTACGGTACATTCAAGGAACGGTGTCACTTGGGTTATTCTATTCAAATATAGAAGATTACAAGTTGATTGGGTATTCCGACAGTGATTGGTGCAGAGACTTAAACGATCAGAAAAGTACATCGAGATATGTGTTCTTTATGGGTAACACAACGTTTGCTTGGCTTTCAAAGAAGCAACTAATCGTGACACTCTCGACATGTGAAGCTGAATATGTGGCAGCATCTTAGTATGTGTGTCATGCTATATGGCTCAGAAATTTATTAGGCAAGTTGGAGCAACAACAACTCAGTGCAACTGAGATACGAGTTGACAATAAATCAGCAATTAAGTTGGCAAAGAACCCAGTGAATCATGAGAGAAGTAAACACATTAACATTTGTTTTCATTTCATCCGAGATCATGTAAAGAAAGGAAGTGTGAAATTAGTACATGTGGCAAGTCGGGACCAAGTCGCAGATATCTTCACAAAACTACTATCGATGGTACTGTTTGACAACTACAAGAAATTAATCAGCATGAAGGATGGCAGAAGCATTTAAGTTTACAGGGGAGTTTTGTTAAATAAACTTAAATGAAAAGTCAAGAGTTATGTTAAATGAAAAGTCAAGAGTTATGTTTTTTAATGAGTTTAAATTAGTAGTTTTTTATTTAGGAGAATGAAAGGTCAAGAGTCATTGGTTTATGGCTATTATTAGATTTTAATATTTTTCAGTTTTTTTTTTGTTTTAAAGGGTTAACTATAATCTATAAATAGTTTGTAATCATTTGATATAGAATGTGAACAATTTTACATAGTGAACAATTTTACATTTAGATGCTTCCCTAATGCATGGAAGATGTGAAAAAATAGTGTCATGACTTGTCAAAAAGGGAAGCCTCTTTCGTCCCTGTCGTCTTGCTAGTTTATCTAATATTCATTTTTTTTCTTTTTTCCCTTTTAATTGAAGAAACGAAAAGTGAGGGAGAACACAGGGAAAGATGAGTTAGAAATGAGTGTAACAGTGAACCTGAAATGATTGTATGAAATAGGAATATTATCTATTTTTAATAGTTTAATGTTATATTATTATAATATACGTTGAAAATGGCAATAAGATGATAGCAAAATAAGAAAAATAAGAACACACTGCTTTTACACGTGGAAGCCTTTTTAGGGGAAAACTACGGGTAGAGAAAAATAAATTCACTAATGTTTAAAAAAACGAATGATATAAAAGGAGTTTCGATTACATCTATTTAAAAGTTGAAAAACCTTATTCTAATCCATGTTAAATAGAAGAAGTGTAATTCTATACGGATTTTATTTATGCAACATGGTCCATACCGCGGGAGCCAAAACCCTGGTCGCAACCCCAATCCAACAATTTCTTCAAGTAACGGGATTCGAGTCACACAAACTCTAACACACACCAGCGATTTCATCCTGAATTTTAAGATTTTCATTTGGATTTAATTTTTTTTTCAAGATAAAAATACTGTTATGACATTAAACTATTGAAAAAGGAATACAAATGACATGGTGTCATTATTTCATACAATCCTTTTCCAATGGTGAGCTAACAATTTTTTATTTTATTTCAGCAAACAAAATTTTAATGACACGTAAATACATTCTTAGTTGGCATTATATCATAATTTCTCATTATTTTCATTTTAAATTGTAAAGAATTAAATGAGAAATATTTCATACTCAAAAGGACTTAATTATATAAGTAAAAAAATAAAACTAACGTCAATGTATAATATTCCAAAATTATTAAAAGAATGAATAATTGAAATTCTATTAAAAGTTTTAAAATAAAAAAAATGCAGTTGATTAAAACAGAGATCAACTTACCTTATTCTCAAATTAATTAGTTTGTTAATTTTAGTAATCTAATATATATACACTACATATTAAAGAAGAGGCGAAAGAAGAAAGTTTTTTTTTAAATTCCAATTATTGGTGTCAAATGAAAACATTAATTATATAAATTTAAATTTAAAGTTGGTTTTATTAGATTAAAATTAAAAATCCTGAAAAATAAAATAATTTAATTTAATTCTTGAAATCATTAGTGAAATTAAATTTCAATATAACATTAATTATATAAAGACCCAAATCAGTGGTTGAATTGGATAATTTCAATATGACATAAAGCATAAATTGAGTAAACAGTTTTCATTTATTTTCCTGCGGTTTCCATTTATATTTGGAAATTTATTTAACATTAAGTATAAATTGGCCTTAAAATAATTTATTAATGATCAATAAACTGACGCTAAACAACAAAGCCAACAAATTAAAATATCTATTTTTATGCTAAACCCTGCTATAATATATGTTAGATTTGTATATAGAAAATTTGGTGGGGAGAAATTTCTTTTGAAAAATTTAGCCTTTAAAATAAAAAATTTGATATTTCACAAATAAATAAAGGTTTTTGTAAGTATTGAGTTGATTGCTGAGTTGCTATATGAATTGTGATTATTAGAAATAATTTAAAATTGAAAAAAATGAACTATGAGTACAATTGATTGGGTATGCAATTCGTATTCAATTATATGTTTGTAGGTCCTTCTCCAGAGAGCAATATACTATAATCTTTATAGTATAATATATAACCTCACTTTCATTTGTTGCAACTTGACTATTATACAATTGTAATTATCAAACTCTCTCATTAAGACTTTCCCTTCTAAAAGCTTAGCTCAAACTACTATAACGATTTGATTACAAACAACTTGCACCCATATAAGTTCCTCTCAATGAAAAGATTATGCTCTCTCAATTCCCTACATAATACTCCAAAGTAAGTCTTCAACATATAGATGTTTTTGTCTTCGTAAATCAAGAGTGTGATGAGATTAAAATTTTAGAGTTTTGGTCCATAACAATCACCTTTTAACACTAAGATATTGTTTGAGATAAATGAAAACTTTTTACGATTACATATCCCTCACACATAGAAAGATAATCACATTAAACTCTTACAAGTTTCCTTGCTTGATATAAAGTCTTCCACGATTATACCATAAATTTTGATGCAAGAGATCCCTTAAAAAGTTGCACAAAAATAGTCAAAATATGTTAACCAAAAGTAGAAAATTTTCAATACATTAGTTGCTATAGTGAGTTGCAACTGATTGTTATTCTTCAACATGTTGCCATGCTCATTTGTTTACTTCTTAAAGATCCATTTTGTCTCAATCACATTGTTGCCTTCTAGTTTGAGCACTAACTGCTATGCACCATTTCTCTCAAATTGATTTAGTTTCTTTTGCATTGCATGTGTCTAATATGTATCTTTGAGATCATTTTCCATCCTCTTTGGCTCAATGAAGGATGTATAGCAAGGTAGCCTAATCATATTATGGTAGTTTGGTCTAGGCTTGTCCCTAACCTTGCACCACTTTTAGAACGACCAATAACATTATCTAAAAGGTGATTTTTATGTACTATAGGGGAAGGTTTGAGGCTAAGAAAGGTCATCAACGGGCTACTATTCACCTTCACTTTGCTCTATTATTTTTTCAGTTGTAACTTTTTTTGCCATTGGGCATATTATCATCAAGAAACTCATTTACTATGGAGCTATCTGGTTCATATTTGACCATCACATTGATGGGATCCATCACAAATTTGGTCTGTTTATTATACACTTTATAAGCCTTGTTATTTATAGAATAAACAAGGAATGTCTTCATCACTATAAGCTTCGAACTTCCCATTGTAATCTTTTTTTCAGTATGTAGCATGTACTTCTAAAGACATGAAAATACCTTATTGTTGGCTTCTTTCCTCTCTTTTCCTCATAAGGTGTCATCCTGGTCTTTAGCCTCAACAAAATTCTACTAATCACATAACTCTTCGTGTTAACAACTTTTGCTTAAAACCTATAGGAAATGTAACAACTCGTTTTTTAGTGGTGTAGGAAACGGCAATTTCAAAACTCCAAGTAAAAATCTTTAGAATTACTCCACTTGGACTCGAACTCTTCATGTGCAGCTTTAGAAGGAAAGTGAATATCAAATCCCAATTGATTACAGACGATGTCACAGAGAGCATCCAAATCAACCCTACGTGCATCAAAAGGCCCACCCACAACTTGAGCATACAACAAAATATTGGCTTTCAGCTCGAGCATGAAGTTGCTAAAGTTTTGGAAAGTTTTCTTCTTAAAGCCTTCTAAAGCTTTGGCGTACTTTTGTTCCAAGCTCGCCGGAGCAGCCTTTTGCTCTTCAGCCATCTTACTCATAATGGCCTAATGCTTTTCAACCATCTTCATAGAAGCATCCATGCTTTCCTTTTTTTCTCTTTCAACTACGACCTCCCTAGATAATTTCTCTGCCTTACCCTTAGTGACCACCAAAGGCTCAGCTAAGTCCTTATTCTTCTCCCACAAGTCTTGGTTTTCTTCCTTTAGCTTGGAATAGAGCTCGCAGGCTCTCTTTAGGGCTCGCACGACATTCTGGTAAGAGTCATCAAACTCCTTCTTGCTAGCTTTAGCTCCGCTTATGCCTTCATCGAGACCCAAACCAACCATGCTAGCCTCAGCCAAGAGAACTTGTAAGGACAAAGCTAGTTCTTCTAGAGAAAGCTTCTTCACACCATTAGATGAATCAGCCGAACACATGCAATCCTTAGTTACTTTTAGCAAAGAGGCCATCAGATGGTTGGTGACATCGTTGGGACTATAAGGGAACTCTTTTGTGCTCAGGTGCTCACGCTAAGGGAACAGTTTGCTAGTCTCACCACCTATCCCAACAAATTTTACGAGTGCACCAGCAATACCATCCTCTACAATGGTACCAAAAATGCCGTCATTCGAAGGTCCCTCCGTGGTTGGGGTTAAGAAGGATAAGTAAAGGGTGAGTTAGCAGGAATAGCATGTGATAAACTTACATGGACAACTACAAGTGAGCTCACATGAACGACATAGGGTAAGTTCGCAATAAGGGAAACAAGAACGGTGACCACAATAGTAGAAGGCCCAGCATGGTCTGTCCTCTTTTTATGATGTTGTTATAATATTACATAGTGTTCCTCTTCCATGCTGCTTACCACAACATTAGTAGCCCCCGAACTAGTCTTGCACTTCTTCCCCATATCCAACATAAAAGCTCGCACGTCCATGTATTTGTCGATTTCCTGTAGCAAACTAGTAGGCTCCTCCGAACTGTCTTCATTGTCCGATTTGTTCTTGCACCACCAATAATTATAATATCAGCAGTAGTAGGAAGCAAGTTAGGGTTCGTACCACTTTCCACATGTGGCGAAGGCAGTGAGAACCAAGGACGAGGACTCATTTTACAATAACTATAGAAATACTTTATTGGTTATTATTTGTTTCTTAACAACATCAATCCCATATCAACTTTGGCCCTATGTGGCTACGTGAACCTCTCAGGCTGCACCCCAACCGCATCAACTACTTTATTATTATCACCCGGTCTCCATCCATTGAAGCTAAAATTTTTCAAACAGAATCGAAATACATTTGTCACATCCCATATATTTTATTTATTTTATGCGCATGATTGATAATAAGGGGATTAATGGCTTAATGGTTTAGTGGTTACTTAGCTATCATAGTGGTCCAAGGTTCAAGCCTCATTGTTCACACTCTTGCATTTAATTTTGTTGACAATTTTTCTTATGCTTAATGAACATTGTCATCCACCCCTTTTTACTCCATATCCCCCTCCCTTGCCATAACCTCACCTCTTACCTTGTTGCGTGATACATTGAACCTGGCCATGGTTGACCAAGCCCTTCTCCCTTGCATTGTCATCCATACCCCCTCTCACTCTCACTTTCTTTCATTTTTTATTTTCTTTTCTCATCATTTTCTCTCATTTTTGCAAACAACTACCACCATTCTCTTAATCTTTTTCTTCCTCCACCATGACTCAAACTTCCTGCCACTGACCACCACCTCTAGTGGCTGTCGCTCCTTTACTCTTTTCATCTCCCTCCTTTCATTGTTGCTGTGAGTGCCGTCATTGTCGCCATCGTACGCCATCACAAGTCCTCCTTCATTTTTATTTAATTTTATTTCTCCTACTCCCTTCTTCCCTCTTTTTAGCCAAACCTTATAACTCCTCCATCGTCGAATCGCTATCAAGCCGCCACTGTCATTGATGACAAAAAAGATCTTTCTTTTCTTTTTTTTCCCTCTCCTTGTGTCGATTCTCACTTTTTTTAATCAAACTTATTCTTTCATTGTAATGATCCTTTCTAAATTGTTCGATTTTTCGACATCACTCCTTTCTGATTCATTGATCCATTAGAATTAATCAAGTGTAAGTAAAGATTATTTTGGGTCATAAAAACCCTTCTCCTAGTGATTCCTTAATATGGTCGGATGGTATAGTGCCATGAATCATAGTGGTATTTTGTCATTGTTATTTATTTATGAAATATAGTACTAATACTTCTTTGTATTGCTTTGAAGGATCGAACAATAATTGTAGGGGAGACCCCTAACTTTGTAAAGGAAATCCTTTTTTTAAGAGTCTTAGATCGTGGGGTAAGTGATGTTAAGACTATTAGTGATGGATCTCTTAAGTGACAAAGCATTTTCAAATATCCACACTAATACTTGTTACTTATATGATAGATCGTCTTGCGAGATAGATCGAGTGAAACCGTAAATAAGGGTTGAGGCTATTCGGATCTACAATCTAAGGTGTGGATCGATACTATTTGTTTTTTTGACATCGGTATTTTATTATTAACAAAATAATTATATTAAAATATATAAATATACTAAATATTTATGAAGAGTTGTATAACTTATCGAAATGGATACCAAGTAAGTGTTCTAACTAAGTGGATCTATGACCTACATGACAAGTGATATGCTTATGATTGTGGTTATGATATTTGTCTAGATCTCATGCTCATGATATGTGATGTATGGCTAATGTGTTATATATGATGATTTAAAAATGTGCGATTTATGTGTATATATGCATGACAAATCAAGATCTATGATTTATTGTGAAAAAACATGTTAAACATATTAAAAGTGATTATTATGTGATAAGTGATTATGAGGGAATCTTTACATGCATAAGTGTATAAGTGATCTATATGTGTTACAAGTGAAAATCGTCATATCACATGCATGGGGTGGGATTTTGTGAAAGGAGGAAACAGTGGCAGTATATCTGCAATTCAATGGTGGCTTGTCCATATCAGTGTTATCAATGGCAGTTTATCTACAAACCAGTAGCAGTTTACCTGCAAATCAGTGGTGGCTTATCCACAAATGGTGTTTTGGATGGACAAGTTCTAGGGTACTCGATATTGGTGTCTAGCGGGGATGGGTAAGAACTTTATAAAATGTGCATTGATTAAAATATGCATCGATATGTTCATGCATAAGAATCAGTGTTATATTCCATGATTTTGATGAATTATGATTATGTCATGATTGATGTATTGTATTTGATATCTATGCAAATATATATTATGTGTTGATCTCACATTGAGCCTTTTAAAGGTCACCCACATTACTTATGTGTTTCAGATAATCCTCGTGGTTAGGACTCAGATTCGACCATCGAAGAGGCTCTCAGAAATAAACAATTTTTATGGTTATAGACTATTTTATATTTTTGGAACTTTCGTGGACTTTTAAATTTTTATTCTGGGACTTCAATTGTGGTTTATCATTAAACTGTGGCATGAATGTTTTATTTTTAAAAAAAATTCTGTGGACAATTTGACATTTTGCATGGTTTTAATATGGATGAATTGTTTAACTGTTTTCTTAATAAAATCCGTTTTCCACAAACTTTTGATTAAACTTGAATTTTTAATATTGTCGTAACGTTTTTCAAAAATAAAATTTCTTCTCAAGTTATGTTTTAAAACAACTGTGTTCAAAGGAAATATTAAGCATGTATTTTCAAAAATTAGACCTGATTATTTTAACTCATGTTTTAGCCATTTCCATGGTCCATGTGATCACTTAGATTGGGCCATAACTTCTAGGCCCAATTTGAGGGGTTACAACATTCCTCGCGGTTAAGACATCCTCTAAATTTAGAACGCGGCCCTTGTGAAACCTCTTAAATTACACCCAACCCTCTCTAGTCATAATGTTTCATTGAGTTAAACACATGTCCTTACTTGGTGAGGACCACTCCATGGGGAAACCGAAGCCATTGGTAAGCTTACACTTCACCCTAATGTACTTCTCTGAAATCAAGCGAAGGTTACAGCACTTGTTGGAAATGATAGATTCCACATCTTTGCGAGGGGTAAAGTAGTAGATACCTAATGAACTCCCTCAGTTGTGGGCCTTTAGTTAGTACAAGTTTTGGAAAACAGTATGCAAGCCATCGCGGTCCACTAAGAAAACCCAGACAACTAGCCAGGTGTGATCCCGTAATCTTCAAGTAGGTGGCAGAAGAAATAATAAAGAGGCAAATGAAACTCAGCCTCTATTACGTGGAAGGGAAGAAGAAAATTGTTGTCGTTGGTGTTGCTCAGATGATGTGAGCCCATAAGAACTGAAAAATCATATGCGAAATTGGGGATTTTAATCCCTCGTACTTCTAATGTTCGAAACGCTTCCTCCGTCTTCGTAGTATAGGTGTAGAAATTAACCTCGATAGGAACCCCTACTACGTGCTGTTGCGTGGATTGCTTGGACTTATCTGGCGACTACTACCTCCCCTAGTTCTAGTTATGATCATAACAGAAGAAGAAAGAATACCCAAAGTAGAAAAATTCGCAGAAATTTACCTTAAAGAAAACGTTCTTTGTCGAATGCAACAGTTGAAAATGTTTAAAACAATGATTTTTAAGGCTTCATAACCCTCCCCTTTTTTAAAATTTTTTTGCTCTTATACTTTAATGATTCGAATAACCAAGGACAAAGGAATTGTTAGATCTGAATGGGTATAATCCCCTTGTACACGTGGCAAGGTGAACACTAGGCACCAGTGACCAATGCGTGTTTGGTAAGTTTTTCAAATTTACAATGAAGCACCACTTTATAACCTTTCTTAGAACCACTAGAGGGACTATATTGTTATAGTATATCTGATTGCCAACTCGAAACCCAGATATAACCTGGGCTACCGACCCGCAACCCGAGTTTGGACCTCATTGGGTGGATACGCTAAGGGGCTCGCGGGGTGAGCTCACGAGCCCAGTTCGCATATCCCTGGGTGTTTTCAAGCATAAGGTACAAACCAAACGAGTAAACTGGCAAATACCTAGACCAACAAACACGTGTTAAGTTTAGGACAACATACGTGGTGACATGCATGGAGCCTACCAAAAAAGTCAAATTCATGAATAGTAACCATGGCATATAAATATCTATTCTCCTCACCAAGAAGGTACACAACAAAACCACTCAAAAATGATTATTACATTTTTAAATTGATAATTTTTTTTTTGAAATTTAAACATTTTTACTTTGATATTGAACAAGACTTTTTTTTTTAATTTTAAATTCATCTCCAATTTTAAAAAGGAAAGAAAACGTTTTTCACCCGAAGAAAGGATAGTAAAGTTTATATTTACATTTCTAAAGTTTAAGATTTAATGTGGAGGATATAATTGCAAGGAAGACCCTTCATGTTTCTTCTTATGTAAAAAGGTGCTCTGCATGAAACAATTGTATATTTCCTACATCTTATACAAATAATTGTCTACAATTTAAATGTGAAGCACATAATTGCATAAATAACATATTGGTCCCATAACAAAATTTCTAATTTATCTATTTATAATGTTTATAATTTCATTTATCTATCCATAGCCACTTCCTAACCAATAAATAGGAGAATAATATGCTTCAACACACTCTAACCCACGTCCTCCTACATTAACAACAATATCTATACCAATTGAACTAAAATTTCATCTACAACTACCCACTTATCTTTAAAATTATCCAATGTTGTTAAAAGTTACATGCATATATATAAAGAGAGAGAGATGTCAATATTTCTAATTTTAGAAAAGCTTTAAATCTTTTAAAAAGTATTTAAGCTATTCTAAATAGGAAAAACAGTAGGAGGTAGTTAGATAATGGGTCAGAAGAAAACTGGAAATAAATGGCAGCAAAATCTGGTTTAGCTATAATATTGATAAAATTGAAAGGTTGACAGCTGAAGCAAGCACCACCCATTATTCCACAAGGCAAAGCCCCATCATTTATAATTAATATTATTAAACACTCCATTGGGTTTCATTTACTGGAAGTGAAGAAATGGGGTTACTGTTTTGAGAGAGACATGAATGATGAACGAGTATCGTAACTGTAAATCTTAAAGGCTCTGATGTGTGTGTGGGAATATGACTCTCTAAATAAATATCTGAATCTCAATGCATCAATCAATACAGGCTCCACTCAACAGACAAAGAGGCTTTGATTTTGTCACGGGACTCATTCAAATCTATTAGGATTTATGACCTATATATATTTAAATTGATTAATTTAATTTATATGCAGTTTAAATTTTATATAAAAGATTTCATAGAACCGTTAAATTGTAAGTGATTTTTTAAATAACAAATGTTAACTATAATTTAATTTGGTCTTAATTTTTTTAATAGTACCGCAATTAAATTATTCATTTAATAGTAGAGGGTTAATTTGATCAAGTCCCTATAATAAAAGACCTCTCAAATATATTTATCATATATTATATTAATATATATTTACAATATATTCCAGTTTTACTTGAATAAAGAAAGAACTCTTCACCTTTGTAAAAATAGAAAGAAACCAATCTTAGATTAGATTTAGTTAATGTTGTAATATAGCTCATATTTAATTAGGATTAGAACTTTTAGTTCAAGCTTGTACAAACGTTTAAATTTATGATATTATGTCAATTAAACAATCGAGCCTCATTCAATTAATTTAAATATGTTGATTTTCTTTTTATAGGGAATCCAATTTAAAATTTTAAGAGGATACTCTATCAAACTTAAATTATAAATTTAAAATTATTATTTTTTATTCAATTCAATTATACCCACAAATGTTTCTCAAGATTTTATCAGCTTTGTACCCAAAAAAAAAAAAATTATGAGATGGAGGTCCATCTCGCTTTCAAACCCAAACCCAATTTTGTTTGGGAAAAGTGAACGATATTAAATAAAAACTAAATTATACTTCGATACATAATCGATTTTTGGGCATCATCCAAAATTAGAAGAATTAAGCTATCGAGAGGATTAGAACAAATACAAAACAAAGAATTTGGTTAATGAGTAATTTTTTATAATATTTTTGTTTTAATTTTATATTAATCATGTGAAATAGTTTTTTTGGGCAAAGATAAGTAGACGAATTACAATCGTTATTTATTACAACGGTCAAATTTGTGACATTGAAATTGAGCTCATTTTTGCATCAGCCCAATCTATAGTGTCACATCCCAAAAATTGGGTTAGTGAAACCAAGAGTAGTCACGTCCTAATTTTGAGTTAAGATTGTGGAAATTTTGTCAAGTGAAGTGATCTGATTCAGTGGTTAAGTGTTGTGCTTATGTGTCAGAGGTTTTGAGTTTGTATCCTTTTCCTTGCATTTGTATTATTTTTGCCTAAACCCCTATCTTCGAATATTGGCTTGAAATTTAATTTTGAGCAACTGATAGTAGAATAAGTCTACTAGTTTAGTGGTAAGGCTTCAGTTTACCCTTTAGTCTTATGTTCGAATCATTACGTGAGTAAATGAGAATCATTTTTGCCAATTCCCTAGTGTGTCGCCCATGTAGTGGAGTTTGAGTTGAATTCAGAATTTGGAAGTCTGATGGGTGGTTAGTTGGTGGAATTTAATGAGATTTTATTTTTGAAAATTTATCCCAAAAATTTCTCCCACTCAACCATCCACCTCTCCATTTTTCCCCAAAACACTCATTTTGTTTTTCACGTTAATTGCTTTCAGGAAAACCTTCTCAGATTTTTTCTTCTCTCTTATTCTTGGTTACAGTAAATAACTTCGTGTCGATTTTTCCTTTGCCTTTTTCGCAAAACTTTCTTAATCGATTTTGTTTTCTTTTTATTCTTAATTGTTACTCTTGTTCTGTGGTGCTGTTCTTAAACCGTGTAGTGGTTCGGTAAGGTTTTCTGTTTTGCTGTAAAATACCATTGTTGTTGTTAGAAGTGTATTATTTGGTCTAATTGTTTCGTGTCTTGTTAGGAGAAGTTGGTGAGTGAACGATGTTTTTCCAGCGATTTAGAAGATTTGTAGGACTACCATTACTATTTAGGGTAAGTGATCGAATGCCGAAAGTTGAATTTCGATTTGTTAAGGCATGTTATTGCAATTATGACTGATTGATTCATTGAATTTTGTATATCATCGTTAATTGTTTGTGTTGAACAATAATTTTAGGTTCTGGAAGTGTGTTGTTACGTCGAGGTTTAAAAATGTTCAGGTGTGTAACAAAAAACTCGAAAAAAAGTAAACGATCCGATACTGAAAAGTGAATTGTCGACACCATACGGATTAGGTTGGTTAGGCCGTGTGGGCCACACAGGTTGGGCTAGTTAGGCCGTCTGGGCCCATTTTTTAAATATTTTATCTAGGTCCATATTGATGTGTGATTTGTGTTTAGTCACTCCGTAGGGTCCGTATTGTTTAAATCTGACTTTAAATATGATATTTTACTACTATATGTGATATCGATTATGTATGTAAATTAACTGCTAGCATGTCAAAATTGGATATTCGTATTTGATCAGTAATATGATAATTTTGTTAGTATGTTCTGATATCAAATGCATGTATAACACATGTCTATTTGTTATCTATTAGTATGTGCATATGAGTGCGTAATACATTCTGACATGTGCATTGCAGTGGGATAATGATGTGATGGAGGAAGTGTTCTGGCAGTTTAACTGCATACAAATATTAGTACGCCATTATTGTCGGGCAATCTGGGATGACTTATTTTGTGGTATTAACCACATATCTGATCTGGTGGCTTGACCACACTTATTTGATTCTAGCGGATTACTGCATTATTTCTGGCAGTTTGACTGCGCTACTCTAAAAAGTGACATACGTTCACTTAAAAGTGTGTGGGGTCGGATGGGCTCTTGTAGTCCTATTGGTGTGTATTAGTAGGACAAAGATGATGTGTAGCGGATGGGGGTAGGATCTGTGTCTACATTTGTTTCCGCATTTGTATCTGCATCAATATCTGTCTCTAGAACTGCATCTACGTTTGTATTCAAAAACTGCATCTATACTTGTATTTGTATCTATTTTGTTTGTTTGGGTTGTGTACACACTGAGCTTGTAAGCTCACCCAATTTTTCTGACTTTTCAAGTAATCAACAAGTTTAGGACCGAACGGTGCGCGAGAGCTTGGACTGTTTTCTTAGTTAATTAAATACGGTGTTTTACGTTATTAATTTTTTGGACTGTAAATTTGTTTTTACACTTTGTTTTCTATTTTTGTTTTGTTCGTCGATTTTTGGTATTTTTAACGTAAAACTACAAAATCATACGAGTTAACGAATTAAAATTCGGCTTTCAACTAAAATTCTGTAAATTTTCTACTGCTAAACTAAAAATGTGATTAAGTGATTTTATTATAAAATAAGTGTTTTTAGGTATGATATTTTCTAAAGAATGCACGAAAGGTTTAGCTAAAAATTATTATATTCTAACCATTCGTTTTCTGAATCTTTGTTTTCCAAAATAAGATGTGGTACAAGAACAAAGGGTTAAAGTTTTAAAATATATCAACGTCACCTTCACACTCGGGTCATAACTTCTAAGTCGGGTGTGGGGTGTTACATACAAAATTCGCTTTCAACTAGAGCATCAAATTGAATGAGCTTTTATCAAGAATTAGAAGAAAAGTCTCGATTTCAAGCCAGAGGAGAATTTCAAGCTGGAAATATAAATATCTAACATCAATGAACCCTGTTAGATATGATACATTTTAACTCAAAGTTGACACGGATGTCAAGTTAATGCTTGATACACATTGCTCAACTAGAAATGTTATACTAGAGTTATATGTCTAGTTTGTCAATGTAAAGGAAAGTGGTCCGGGTTTGAAAACAATTCCTGTTAATTTGTTTCAGGAACAGGAAGCAAAGAGTCCAACCAGACAGTTGTGCGGTGGTTTCATGATGTTGTTACAAAGTTCGTATTAGGGAATTCCAGAATCATCAATGGTAAGACATTTCTTGATTTCAACCCTCCATCTCAACTTTGGTGTATAGTCGAGGTTAGTTGGTAACCTTAACACGGAAACCCCAGCACAACATTCTATGAATGCTTTTGATTTCAACTTCAAAATGTCGATGTTTTATATTGGAAACACTTATGTGGGTATACCATTAAGTTACACGAATGGGAAATCCATAAGTAATATTGGTTTTAATGTAGGATTGATGAGAACAAATGATGTTCTCGTACAACCTACAACGATGAAGGGACATCCAATCCTAGACATAAAACCACAACTGAGGTTCGAAGAGAAAGTTGAGAACGAAGAGGAAGTTGAAACCCACGATGACCCAATCAGGGAGCCCGGGCTGGATGGTTTAGAAATTGAATTATTTTTTGAAACAAAGGTTATTCCTACTAAACCAGAGGGTAGTGATTCTGACAGTGAAGGTACAGATAATGCTAGAGGAACCAAACCAAATTTTATGGCGTATGAACCTTCACCTCAAATGCTTAATGTCGACATTGATGCTCAAGATGAGTTAGAATTTCCAAAACTTCCTAATAAAAGACCAGGCCATATGAGTTATTCTACAACTTTCGGTGATTGACAAGTTGGAATAGAGCTTTTCTCCAAAGATGTTGTTGCTATTGCAGTGAAACGGTCTACCATAAAGTATGAGGTTAATTTCCATGTTACAAAATCAGAAGCAAAAAAATTGGGTGAAGGGTGCAATGCATAGTAGTAGATGTCTTTAGAAAATCATGGCATCGATGAAAAAAAAGACAAGATTCTGGATGATAAACATTCATAATCTTTACCAAGAATCAATAAGTACGTCTCAATCCCAATGTTTCATCTCGAATCTCTATAGAATTTTTGTCTAATGATAATCTTGCAATCGTTCAAACGATCTTTCTCAGTTCTTGTCGATAACTCCCATAAATCTTGAATGATCTTGAGATAAACTATTAATTCTTGTGTAAATGTCATTTGAATGACTCGTTTTAGGTGAATCGAACCAAATTTTATCGCGAGGAACATCGATCGGGCTCCTAGAGAAAGGTGTGTGTATTTTACAAGTGAATCAGGGCAAACCGTGTTTAGGAATAGGGCCACACGATCTGCCACACGGGTGTATGGACCACACAGCCCCTCACATGACCATGTGGCTCTGAAACCTTAGGCTAGTTCAAATCTCACACGGCCTAGACCCTTTCACACAGTTGTATCTCCCCTGTAGGTTGAATTTACATTTCTCACACGGCCACAGTCTGTTACGTAGCCTGGCCACACGGTCGTGTGTTATACCTAGCTTTATTTGATAATATGTTTTGATATAACAAATTAAAATATTTTGAATAAAAGGTAAAGTTGAACAAAATTGGCAAAATGATAAAATCAAGTTGAAATGGTTTCAATTGAGTTAAACATTTTCAATCAAATTAAAATTATTTTAAAACAAGTCAGTATTGCTTCAGGCCAAAAAGTATTGGCCAAGTTGACATTCTAAAATCGATACCAAATTGACATTCTATTTTCAACCAATTCAACTAAGTATCGATCCAATATCAATACTTTTCATATGGTATTGATAAAAGTCCATTTGTATTGATATCTTTAGCTCCAACGGTCTCTGAAGTTTGCATTAAGTGCTAATAGTATTGATACTCGTAGACAAAGTATCAATACCTTTTGTTGCAGGTGAATTTAATGATATGGTATTTTTACATTTTGTTTTCAACCAATTTAGCTAAGTACTGATACTTTTCCTAGGTATCGATAAAAGTCCATTTGTATTCGATATCTTTAGCTCCAACGGTCACTGAACTTTGCATTAAATGCTAATAGTATTGATACTCATAGACAAAGTATCGATACCTTTTGTTGCAAGTAAATTTAATGATCTGGTATTTTCATCTCCAACGGCTCTATTTATTTTCTCAACAACCACAACGGTTGGAAATGAATTAGAGGGTATAAATTTCATCTTCCAAAGGTCCTACAACAACACAAGACATCATCAAGCTTAAAGACTAATCAAAACAACCTTAGTGTTTAATTCTTTCATACTTTTTTTGTACACACTTGTGAGCTTTCATTGTTATTCTTTAGCTCAAGTGTGTTCTTGTTTACTTGTACTTAACTGGCAAACATTTTGATCTTGTAAAGATTACTTCTTAGTTTGCTATTTGTTATTCTCTTTGAGAAGATTGAATCTTAAGGTTTGGGTAGAAACCATAAGGGAGTTGCAATATTAAGATATTGGGTAGTAATCTTAAGGGAGATTGTGAGGTTAAACCTTGTCCTCAAAAGTTGGTGAGGTTAAACCTTGTCCTCAAAAGTTGTTAACTTAGTGAATTTGGAAAAAATCTTTAGTTGTGGAAAGCTAAGGTAGTAGAGTAGGCAATTGGGGCTAAAGCATTATAAATCGTTGTGTTCTTTGTTGAATAATATTTCTTTGCTTTCACAATTTTCTTAAAGACCAATTCACATTCCCTCTTGGTGATTTCGAGTTGATTATTCGAACAAACACTATGTAACCTTTCCACACAACTATAGCCTTCCACACGGCCTGCCACACGGTCGTGTATCCCCTATTTTACAGATTTACCTAAAATTTTATGATTTGTTCAGTTTAGTCCATGAATGGTTCCCAAATTATTTTTAGTTTTTTATTTTATTCAATTAAGCCCCTGATAATATGAATAATGTTAGAATTCATGATCTAATTGACTAAATTAATATATATTTGTATGAATTGTGAATAATACATATATCTATTGTATCGGTATATGTGATTGTCCGTACAAGCATGTATTATATTACTGTTAAATTGAACACTTAATAAGATTGACTTTTGCTATTGAATTACCTGTTATAAGCATATTATTTGCTACTGTATTGAACTGTTATAGGCATATTGATTGCTATTATATTGTTCTATTAAAAGCATAATTAAATGATATCGTATTTATCTGTTTTGAGCTTTCCATATTGTATTGCATGGGGTGGGACGTTTTGAATGGAGGAAGTAGTCAGTGGTTTATCTACTCGACCAGTAGTTTATCCACAACGTAATTTACTTGGCAGTTTATTTGCTCAACTAGTGGTTCATCCACAACGTATTAGCAGCTTTTATTTACACAGACGGATGGTTTATCCACAAATATATTCTTATCATTAGCAGTCATCTGTAATGATCAGTGGTTCATCCACAACATATTAGCAGCTTTTATCTGCACAGACAAATAGTTTATCCACAAATATATTTTATCATTAACAATTCATCTGCAATGATCAGTGGTTTATTCATAACATGGTGTAAAGGTAGAGGAGTTCTGGGGAACTCCTACAATAGTGCGTAGCAGTATTGAATTGAAATTGCATTGCAGTCATAATACATATGCATGTCTTTGAATATTGAGATATTTTGTTAATGAATTGATCTGATTTACTGATATTTTGTATTGCTAATTAATTGTGATTTATTCTATGAGTTAATTTTATGTATGATTTGTCTACTATTTGCATTGATTTTCTTATGATGGAACTCACACTGAGCTACATAGCTCACTCCCCTTTTAATTTCCATCTTTATAGACAACCCACCAGGTTAGGACGCGGACGTGATATATGGAGGGGCTCAGCTCGGATCTATTTTTTTAATATTTTAGATCTATTATTTGATAATTTATTATTCAGAGTTTGTATTATTTTATTTTGAATTGTGACATTAGACATTAGGTTTTAGTTTTATGTAGCATGCATGACATTTATGTTGTTTTTAATTTAATTTTAAAATGTTAAACTACAGATTTTAATTATCTATGAATGAAACATAGATTTTATTAAAACTAAGTAAATATCACTTTTTCGTTGCTAAGTTTGTAAATAAGTTTTGAAAGAATAAATAAATTAACTAAGTTTTTAAAAATAGTCACCGTTATAAGAAAATTGTTAAAATTAATTGATTGTTGTTAACTCATATGTTTTTTTTTCTGAAAATAGGCTAAGTTCTCTTCTAAAATAAACAAATATTTTAAAATTACTGTTTTATAAACTCCAATTGTACTAGGCCATCTCGGTGGCTGATGTAATCTCACGAATTTGAGTCTAACATCTAGGTCGAGATGGGGAGGTTACAACTAAATTGAATAAAATAGAAAATAACATGATTTGATTGATATGAGGTACCTGGTATGAAATTGAGTTAGAACATGTTATATGTTGTATTGGAATGGTGAATTGAGAATGATAGAATGTGAATTGAACTATGTGATGAAATTGGAAATTTGTTACCCTATTAATTGTATAGGTTTATACTACATGTTTATACTTCGATTTATTCGATGATGCACTTACATGCTAGTATATTTGCTTCGGTACATCCAATGATGCACTTATGTGAAAGTATATTTGCTTCGGTTTATCTGATGATGCACAATGTGTGCCAGTATAATTGCTTCGATTCGTCCGATGATGCACCTTGTGTGCCAGTATAATTGTTTTGGCTTGCTCGATGATGCACTATGTGTGCTAGTATCTTTCCTTCGATATATCCAATGATGCACTATGATGCTAGATTGAGATGTAGGTTGACTAATCTGTGTATCCGTCTTGAAATTCGAGTCAGGTTAATAAGGTTATATAAACATGATTTGGCTATATGGTTGATTGAAATGAAATGTGAATTGATTTGATATATTTGCACACATATGAAATGTGATAATTGATAGCATGTGAAAGACCATACGAAATGGTTAAAAGTGTACCCTGGGGACTGATTGTGTTAAATGAGCTTATAAGCTCAGAAATGATAGAAATGTGATATGAAATTATGATCATAGGAAATGAATAAGCATATGTCCCTATAAATGACAATGTGAATTGATGAAGTTGTATAAAATATGAATGAAAATGAGATTAAATATCAAATTGGTACATAAATGTATATGTAAGTAATTGAATTAAATATGTTATATTTTGTTAATAGAATGGATGATATAAATGTTAGTTTGACTATCAAATGGAATTTTGTAGTAGAATGAAATTTTTATATTGAATATGCAAATTGTTTTAATTGAATTGTAGCATATTTGGATTGAATTCTTATATTGATTATTGCTTATGTTGTGACTAGAAATATGAAATTTATCACTGATCGTAATTGTTCAACGTAAGGTTTGTTTTATCTATGCGCAGGTATAGTAGATTCCAGATAGATTGAGCAGTTGATCCAACATCTAGCTAACAATCTGCGACTCAGCAAAGTTTGTAAAGTTCTCTTTTGATTAGTATATGGTATGTACATAGGGTTTAAGCAGGTTTTGTATCGAAAATGGTTGAATTTAAAACTTGGTTGCTTGATGTTGTTTTGAAGTATCATTTTGGCATATTTTAGCTTGAATGTAGTTAGCATATTATTGTTTTTATTGTAATTGAAATGTAAAGTATTATTATAGATCTCGTCACATCGCAACGAGAAGCAGCTCAGGATTCACGTTGCGACAATGTGTACTCGAGGTCACGACAAGATTTACTTAGTATGTTACGTCGTGACGAGGAATCCTCGACATCACGATGTCAACCTGAGATTTTGAAATATTTATGATTTGGTCCTAATTCGATCTCAGGTTAACATTAAAGCTTTCGTAAGCTTGAAGACTCAAAAAGGTTTGTAAATCACATCATATTCATGAATAGCTCGTAACTAAATGTGCATTGGTATAAATTGATTCTATTTGACTGTAGTTGCTCTGGCAACGAATGTGACATCTTGTAGCTCAGACCCGACGATTGAGTCGGGTATGAAGTGTTACACTATATATAATATTTTAGCTTCTACTTTAAGTAAAGAGGATAGAATAAAATTTTAACATTTTAATAATATTCATAAAATTTAATTTAATTTAAAAATATGTTATAGGAAAAAGAAATTTAAAAAAGTTTATAAAATAATAAGCAGAAAGGAGAAAGGCAAGAAGGCACAAGTTTGTCAGGAAAAGTTATTGTAAAATTTATATATGTTATCTTTTTTCTTTTCTTGCCATATGTTATCGTTTTGGTTCATGTAGAAGAAAACATGTTAGTAAAGAAATGCAAATGGTGCTTTCAAAATGAAGCTTATGAGAATCAACATCCATCTTCATAACCATAAACTAATTTAGTCAAGTTAGCTTTATTATTATTATTATTTTTATGTAATATATTAAATGATTAAAATTAAATAAATTATTTTTAAGTATTGATTAAAAGGTAAAATTAATTAGAAATCATTTGATTAGAAAATAATTTTAAAAAATAGAAACTAAAACCACTGATATTCCTAGTAAAAATAGAAGATATGGAATTAATATCCAAAATTAATAATATTAACCAGGCCCTTTATGTGAGTCCATGTTTGCATCAGACATGGGCCTTTGTTGTCTCGAAACTGTTGGGTCCTTTACATTGCTCTCTTGTTTTCTTCGAACTGCAAACTAAACTGCGGAAGGGTGTTGCAGCAACTGCACTAGACGACTCTTGCTTCCATCACATTTCCTTTTCAACTGTTCTCATAGAAATACTATACCGAAGATATCGATGTGGTTGGCAGCGATTCGATTTGTGAATATATTTAAGAATAGCATTTGTTGGAAGACCCCATTGAGGAGATATTTATGGGTTTCAAGCAAATCCTTAATAGACAGAGCCGCCAGTGAAGGGGAGTTGAGAGTGTTCATTGTTGCAGGAGAGGTTAGTGGAGATTCCATTGCCTCTCGTCTTATGGCTTCCTTAAACAAGATTTCCCCTCTTCCTATCCGCTTCTCGGGTGTAGGCGGGTATACTTTTTAACTATATATCATTGCCTTTGTATTTTTAGCATTAGCTAGGTGAATTTTGAGTATGGGTTTTATTTATTTTTGCTGAAAAAGAGTAATAAAAATAAGTAAAAAGGAAAGGGCATACGTGAAAGAACTCAGGAAAGCTATTTCCATTCTTTATATCATCTATCTGTTTCAGTAGATTAAAAAAAGGTGGGCGGGAGGGGGGGGGGGCGGGGGAGATTTATGTCCATATGTGTTGCAACTAGGCAACTTGGCAGAATCAATTTGATGTTAGTTATCTGAACTCTCATGGGGTTCTTTCTAAAGTATTTTCTCTGTGTATATAATAAGGTCCAGGATGTCCAATCAAGGCCTGAAATCCTTGTTCCCAATGGAGAATATTGCGGTAATGGGAATCTGGGAATTATTACCACACTTCTATAATTTCAGAGTGAGTAGTTTGGAACCAAGGTGATTGAACCTTTACCATAAAAGTTTGCACTACCAACAACTGTTGGTTAAGGCACATTGCACTTCCAAAGGGAGAACTCAGGTTCGAATCTCAGAGACGACTTTGTTGGGAGAGGCAGCCATGACTCCTGAAAAGATTAGTCTTCGTGGACCATAAAATGAACCTGGAGGATTCCTTGAAAAAAAAAAAAAAAAAACTTTGCACTAAACTACTGATGGACCATTTGTATTTGATGAAATGTCAGGTAAAATTGAAGGAAACTGTGGAGGCTGCATTACAGTTCCAGCCTCACGTGGTTGTGACGGTGGACTCCAAGGGATTTTCTTTCCGTCTACTTAAGCAGTTACGGGGTAATATCACCAATTTGTTGGAGTTAGGATCAATTTTTTGTGTATTTGCATATTGTCTGTGCAATATTATGTGCCGGAACATAAGGAATGTTTATTTTTTGCAGCTAGATACAACCAACAAAGGTCAGATAGACCAGTACTCTTTCATTATGTTGCACCATCATTCTGGGCATGGAAAGGAGGTGAAGCAAGACTCAAAGGCCTATCAAAATTTGTGGATTATGTGTTCTGTATACTTCCCAATGAGGAAGCAGGTTGTAAATTAAATGGATTGAATGCAACTTTTGTTGGTCACCCCATTCTGGAAGATGTTTTAGAGCTGAACATGGTATGAATTCACATTCCGCTGTCGTAGTATATATTGGTATCATTTTATCTTCTTGTATAAATTGTTATAGTATGGGATTGTTCTGTTTCCTAAAACTTAATAGGGAGTTCAAGTTTCAATACTTATGATTTTGCTTTCTCCAAAAGTTTTTTGCAAGAGTACATATGTTCCTATTGGCACGTGTATGTATGGTTATTTTAGCATTAACAAAGGAGAAATATGTATGCTTAGGGAAAGGAAACTGCATTGCATGAGTGGAAGATAACCGGAAATGGTGAAGATTTTCGAAAAAAATATGCCATAGCTTCAGGTAATGTGGAGATAACCTAGTAAAGTTCTAGGAAGTTGGCAGTTTTTGTTTTTTTTTTTTTTTTCTCTCTTATAGTTTAACCTTGAGTTGTCTTTTACCCTTAATCAGTTTAATGATTATAACATCTATGGTCCAACTTTCAGGCTTTTTTTTTCTTCTCTTTTTCTGATAATCATTCTATGGTAGTTCTTTTCTTGAAGTTGTTGGGATCAATCAAAACCTGCATTTTTTTTTTTAAAATCAATGAATGTATTAGAATTTAGAAACTGCTTTTGTTCATTTCTTTTTGTGTGCATGTGTATATTTGTTTGCTTATTTGTAGTGTGTACGGCTGTGAGGCACACTTGCTTAACTATAATCTATTTCTGTTCTTAAATTTTAAATAATTACTTGAAATTTATAAAGGAGCAACGGTAATTACCTTGCTACCTGGAAGCAGATTACAAGAGGTCACTAGAATGCTTCCCATCTTTTCAAACACAATGAAACTGTTAAAAGACTCTTTCCCTGAGCTGGTAACGGTCATCCATGTGGCTCCCAATCAACTAGTGGACAACTATATTGCTAAAGCTGTTCATAAGTGGCCTGTGCCTGCTATATTAATTCCAGGAGGAACCCCACAGCTGAAATACGATGCATTCAATGTAAGTCCTTCAGTGCTCACAGGATATGTTTATCATTGATTGTGATTTCAGTGAGATGTTCACAGGTCACAGCTACAGTCAACTTAAGGGATTAAAGAAATTCACAGATATTCAGTTTTATAATATATTCAATTGCATTGAGGAGTTCTTCGTTCAATTGACTAGAAAATTGAACATTTTTTTTTTCCTTAGAATACTTTCGTCTGATAAACTCCAGATTCTGATTTGAGGAAATTGCAGTAATTGAATTGTCTGTTTGATTGACCATGAATCAAAAGTATTTCCAAAATGTTTGATGTAAAAGTTGCTGTGGAAGCTTATGAAAAAAATCATGTTTTCTTGGAACTTAGTTTTGCCGTATTAGTTAATCTTCTATGTTACTCATGTACTAGTAAAGCATTTGCACCCAGTAATTTAAATTTCATGGTCTTCAGCGCGATTATATTCCGATTAAATTTTTGCAGGCAAGCCTTGTTGCCTTATGTACTTCAGGAACTGTTGCTATGGAGTTGCAGCTTGCCAGGTTACCTTGTTTAGTTACTTATAGAGCTCATTTCCTTACTGAATGGTTTGTTCGCCACAAAGCAAAGATACCATACATTTCACTTCCCAACATCCTCTTGGATTCTCCTGTTATTCCTGAAGCTTTATTTCAAGCTTGCACACCTGCAAAAGTAGCATTCTTGCTCAAGTAAGATATTTTTTACGATACAAACACAGATTGGCCTTTGTAAATTTTTCATTGAGCAAGGTTTAGAAACTTTTTTTTTAGTGATGGCATTTGATGCTTTCCTCTATATTTACTGTGTCAATAAAAATGGACATCCGTGTCTCATGATTCTTAACTTGTTAAAAATGTGAATTGATGATTTGAGTCTTTGTAGGGAATTGATGAACAATACAGTACTCCAACAGCAACAAATTGCAGCTGCTGAGAAAGTTATGGAACTTCTATGCCCTCCGAACAGAACACTGAACAACACAGAACAGCAGGGTATGAAGCCGAGCCCTCCCAGTTATAGTCCAAGCATGATTGCAGCATCCACCATACTTAGCTACAAGCAGAGATGAAGGTTAGCACCTATGTTACTTATTTCTGGAGATGAGTATCCTATATGGGTATGTTTCAACTCTTGTATGCTTTATCTTTTTGTAAATATTTCTTTACGTCAGGATGATTGTACCCTGTACCATAAAATTAGAAAAATGTAGAGTCGAAACAGCAAAATCTCTTGCGAAATGTCTGAAATTTTGATGAGAACTAATCGGCATTGAGGAAAGTTGCATAAGATTCAGGAAATGTGACAAGATTGTCTCCTGTTAGAAACTGATGTACCAAATAAAATCCAATACAGAATTTTAAACTCATTTTGTTACAAGAAACATCAAAATCAGTTTAATTAAGGATTCTCAGATTAATTAGAGATTTGATCCTATTATTTCGGTTTCATGAGAGTTATCACTGAATCCTGATGTGTTTTAAACTAAATTCTAAACTCTAATTGCTCATAAATTGATGGAATTATTTTTTCATTTCAATTGATGGATTTTGTTGAAATATTTAACATATGATTTTTTATTGTCATGTTAAGGTTCCGTAATAATTATGACGGAATGCAGTTCATGGATGAAGATCAAGTGATGAAAGAAATGTAACCTCTTTTAGCCCTTGAGCTATAGTTAAATGATGACTTTGGTATTTATATTATTTTTTCTAGTAGTTTGGTCTCTGTATTTTCAATTTGTATACCTCGTTAGTCATCTATATATTTTCCATTAAAAAAGTTAAATCAGCTTATGACCCCCACACTCGATCTAATCATCAGATTCGAATGTGCGATATTACATTACGTTGTCAAAGCAACCCAAACTATTTCATTCATTTCACTAAATGCCTTAACCTAGTCGAACATCAAAATCACCAACAATAACTAAAATCATGAATAAACGCAATATCGATAATTAGAATACATTAATTGGACATGTCTCAGTTTAGTTCATGCCCCACGAGGGCATTTGTGAATCTTCAGAAATGATTAAGGACTTGATGCTAAAACAATAGGTAAAGTTGTGATGTGGAAACAGGGGATATCATAGTGTCCCTACGTGCTTGGCTAGGTCGCAACATGAAAAGGCCTAGTTGCGATGTTGGACAAGAAAGTCGTGGCCTTGAGATAGAGTACGTCACAATGAAACTTATTGTTTGACTTCGAAAACACCAAGAATGCACCTATCTTGACCTCAAGCAATACCAATTCATTTCCATGGCTTATGGCATTAAAATTTCATGTTCTAAATAGCAGTTAACATACAAACATAACAAAATTTACACAAATCTCAAATACATCAATTTGACAAGCTAAAACATGATCAAACATTCTCATGACATAGTAATCAATGCATCCCAACCTAACAAAGTTAAATAAGTAACCTAACACTTATCAACAAGCACATTGATTCATATCTTAAGCATTAAAATTAATCACGTAACTGCTCGTTTTTTAGTAGTGTCTAAAATGACAGTTTTGGAATTCCATTTTCGATAATTAAGTCCGTAAAATATTTATGATGTTAGTATAAAGTTTAATTGAAGTTTGGTCCTTTGATTTTGTTAATTGAATATTTAATTAAGGTTCAACGACTAAATTGTAAAAATGGTAAAAGTTAATCGCTATAGATTTTTAATTATCCAAAAGAAGAATTGAGAAGTTCAACCTTTGTAAAGTCAACAAACGGTAGTGAGATTGAATTGTCATTCACTAAGTTTGTTAATTAAGATTAAAATTAGGTTAAATAAAATTTAGTTAATTAATTAAGATTAATCAATTATTAAACAAAGTATATAAACCAAAATTAAAAGAAAATAAAACATTTTCTTATCATCTTCTTCATCTCACGGACAAGAAGAGAAAATTTAGGGTTTCATGCTTCAAAACTTTCGGCCATTCATAGGTATGCTCAATTTAGTCTTTTACTTGTAATTTTTATGTTTATGAGGTTCCGGAGCTTGATTTAGCTAACCCGTGTACCAATTTGTAAAACTGTTAAAGTTTTTAGAAGTTGTCATGGTTGATTTCTTGAAGCTTTTGATACTAAATTGTTAGATTTTCAGCTTAGAAGTGAAAAAGAACTAGTTTGTAAAGTTTCATTGCTAGTTTTTGAACATACGGGATAAGGTGTAAATATTAAGAAATTGCTATAAAATTTCTATAAGTATGGACAGTAGAGAGTCTTAGAAGGATCTAATTGAGATAGATTTCAAAATCGAGGATCAAATTTGAAAGTTATGGTAATTTCGATTTTAGGGACTAAATTGAATAAAATGCAAAACTATAGGAAACATTCTAAAAATGAAATTGAATTGACATATGCACATAATAAGATGATATAAGGTATTTGGAATTGATAAATTGAAATGAATTATCGTATAGATCGAGATTTGAATCAATTAGAGGATAATCGAAGGAAAGGCAAAATTGTGGATTAGTCCTCGACGTCTTGTTTGTTTCTGTTTGAATTATTTTATAATGTCTATTAGTTTAAGTTAATCATAAATTTGAAGATTCTGGCATCTAAAGGACTAAATCGTAACGTATGAGAAATATGGTTATTATGTATGGATACGATGTACTGAATGGATATGAAATTGTTATATGATTGAATGATATGTATTTGATGATGTTACAAGGTTTGAAATGATATGGAAACGATAATAGTGCCCATGTGAACTTAGTAAATCATTAGGATACAAATGACATGCTATTAGGGTCCCAAAAAGGAAAACAAGTGTTTGATCAAGAACTGCACGATGGCTTGAGATCCAACATGTGTTGCGAATTCTCTGAAGCTCGTGTGAGCAACCCGAATATGTAAACTTGTGTTAGCAAATCAGTCTCGTGTATCCGAGTTCAATTTACTAGGGTTCTCTAGGCGAAAACAGAAATGAAAACGTGTTAAACGGGTACAAAATGGTTAAAATGAACGTATGTATATTGGAACTATAAATGTTTTCAGTTTGAATATAAATTATTTTATACATATATGGAAAGTTATATTTATATGATTTTAATATAAGCCCATGATTTGTAAATTAAAACTAACCTATTAATGTATTCTTGGAGTTGCATATGGAAGTATAAGATGCCAAAGGGGTTATATGCTTAACTTCAATGTGTTTTATTTGCCTAATTGTTGAAATTTTCAGGCAAGTTAAGTAAATTTCATATGGACTTGCTAAGCATTCGTTATGCTTACCCATTGCTTTTCATTCTCCTTATAGATTGTTTAATTGCGGGACTTGTCGATCAGATCAACTCAAAGACCACACTATCCTACCATAGACTCGGTAGCCTTTTGATCATTTTAGTCCGATTATGTGGCATGTACATAGGTGTTAATATATGTGTTTACTTTGAATGATAGTTTTAGTTTGAATCCTTTATAATATTTGGTTCCTAATAAGGTTAATGCTTACTTGTATTTGATTGTTTGGAAATGTGTAAGGTATGCAAATGGTATGTTTGAGTATGAATGATATAGGTAAAATGATGATATTGAATGGCTAATGGTATGGTTGATAAGTTGAATTTGAATAAGTTAAGTTCGCATGTTTTGATGTTTCAATTGAAGTTATCTTGAAATGGTTGATTGGGTAATGGATTAATGCATTGTTATGGTATGTTCTTGTATGTTTTTATGTAAGAAATGTGGTGCAAATAAGCACCAATTGAGTTAATTGAAAGGTCAACATGAAATAGGTACCAAATGGCCTAATTTATACCAAAAACAGAGTGCTCGTCTCGACAACCACATCTCCTCATTGCAACGCTGGCCGACAGTATGTGACGTCGTGATGTCGAGTGGCTTGATGTCTTGACGTGACAAACTATTTGGCGATGTCACAACGTGGAGAATGTGATGTCACAACGTCAATTCTGAATTTTCAAAATTTTGCAATTTGGTCATATTTCACGCTCGGGGGTCTATAAAAGAGCTTTCGTAAGCTCGATTAAGGCTCAAATTTAATTGTATATCATATTATAAATGTATTTATGACATGGATGTTTGTTTAAATGATATAATTACAATACTTTTGAAAGTAGTTGCTCCGACAATGACTGTAGCATCCTGTAACTCGAACCTGGCGATTAGGTCAGGAAAGGGGTGTTACAAATCAAACCACACCTTGTAGGTCTATTACTATCCAAATAATATTAAAACAACCAAAATAACATTTAACCAAAAAAAACTTAACTTGGGTACATGCCATTAATTATATGTACAGACAAATGGGCACAAACTTAATCTGATCTGAGCTGTTGAGTCTTGGATGATTTGCAAACCTTCAAGCTACTATAAAAATTGATGAATCTATGCATTGAAACAAACAAGTCCGTGTTCCGAGTAATGTATACTCTAACATAATTTGAAATCAATATATATATAAAATGAAATAATACTAAAGAACATATTTACAACGTGTCATGACACAAGATAACAACTTGAACATTAACATTATTTGGCACATAAAAATCCACATTATTCATTTACTAAACAAACCAATTATTAGAATGAATGAAAATAAAATAGATTCGAAAAAAAGAGAATGAAACAAGAGGAGATAAATTTTAGTTAATGATTGATAGATTTTGGAAGGAGAAAAGTTGGATCTTGTTCTCAAAAAAGATGATGTTGTATTTGAATTATTGAATCTAAAATTAAAAGAAAAATAAGTTAGGAACAATTCATGAATAAAAAAACTAAGAGTAAATAAAAAGAGATGGAAAATAGAAGGATGATAAAAAAAGATGATGAGATGAGGAAGAAAGATATCCAATGGAACCCCTTGAAGAACAAGCTTCAATAAACTCCACTAATGTCTTAATTGACCCTCAAAGGTAGATAACTTGACAAATTGAAGGGTGAAGAACTCCTACCAATAATTTCAAAAAAGATCGAGTTGAAAACTCTTCTAAAAAAACAAGAAAAGATTTCTTGCAAACAGAGAAAAACTCATAGAGTACTTTTATCCAATCAAAGTTGGGTCTTTATATTGTGCGTGACTACCCCTTTTTATTGATTTGTTGTATTTCTATACACCAAATTAACTTCTTTTGACACTTAAAGAGATTGTTCTCAAGTGTTTTATGAAACTATTTGTTACTCTTCGTTACTAATTAGATTTCATATTAGATGTTAGTTTTATTGCATTTCTTTTACTTTTTAGAACTCAAATGAAAAATTTATGTCATTGGATGTTTAATGGTTGAAATGAGCTTGTGCAGAAATGTGGCTGAGGCGAAAATGTGAAGAAAAACCTCCACTGTGGCTAAGGTCGTGACATCATAGTCTTGGTGTTGCGACACCAATCCTTCCATCACCACACGAGGAGTTGGACTTCAGCAAAGTGCAATTCAAGTGGTCTGTCTTTGAAGTCGCTACATCAAGGGAGTGATGTCGTGACACCTGCCTCCATGGTCGTGATGCTAAATCACCAAAGTCGCAACCTCAAGGCCAGACACCAAAGTGAGGAAGTTAGGTCACCTGATTGCCAAGTCGCGACACTAGAAGATCCTAATCACGATATTGAAGCTCCCAAACAAACCCTGAAGCCAACTAATGTGAGTGTCACGATATCGAAGGTTGGGTGTCACAACACCGAAGCTTGACGGGTGAAAAAAATTGCAAGGAAATTTTGTGTTCAAACAAACTTAAGTCGATTTTCATTTAAGGGCATAATTGTCAATATTAGGTTAAACACTTTTTACCTATAAATACCACGTTATATCAACTATTTAAGTGGCTAGACTAGTGTAAGAAATTAGGTTAGACATTAGACAATCTTTACTATTCTTTTCTTAGTTTAGGTTTTTATTTTTCTTTTCTTTTCTTTTCTTTTCTTTTCTCTTCTTTTTCTTTTCTTTTTGTTGTAGAAATTTTGTTTCTTCACTTTTGTTGGAACCTTGTGGATGAAGAGAGATTAAACTCTTGGGCTTCATCAGATTTCAATCTATTAATGAGCATTTTCTTAAAATATTATCTTTTATAGTTTATGCCTACCATGTGTTTGTTAAAATACTTGTGTGGAATCCGAGTTTAATCATATGCTGAATCGTTTGATTGGTTGGTTGATGAGTGGGTTACTTAAGTAAGTTATCATCTATGCCTCAATTAGTTGTTTGTTTAAGTGTATTAAATTGCATATTACACTAGAATTTACGCCTCTAGTAGAAGATCTAGATAGACAAGACCAATATGAGACTCTATCGTTTAGAACTTTGATATATTTGTGCGAAATAGTGAGATCGAGAGAGGATCTATATGCCTAAGTGAGACTGAGAAGAGAGTTTAGGTGATATCTTTTTAGTTTAGGATGAGACCAAGAGAATATTCCTAGCTAAGAGTGGCAAATGATATAATCATAATAGGTTTATTAGCTTAGTTAGTAATCCATGAATTATTCAACCATCATTTCAATCCATTTGCATTATTTCTAGTAGAAAGCAAGAAAGTTAGTTTGATATTTTTATTTATTAATTTAGAATTATCTTAAATATTATCTTATTTGGTTGCACTAGTAATTTCGAACTCTACTATATTAGTAATTGTTTAACCTGTAATTAATTTGAAAAACACATTTACCAATTTGACAATCCCTTAGGTTCGATCATTGGAATACTTCGTGCGTTCCATTGTAACACATATAAATATTACAACTAACTTGTCACACTTGTACTAAAACTTGCTTTTAAATCTACATATTTTGTGCCAATTCTTTGGTCGGCGTGTATGCCATGGCACAATCATTTATACAAGAAGGGAGTTGAAAAAAAAGAAACAAATCCCTAAAAACTAGCCTAGAGAATATGAATGGCTAAGAAAAAAAAACAAATCCTTGGAATGTAGCCTAAAATTGTGGACAACTATGAAAGGTAACTCTTTCTTCCTATGAAACTTAAAGAGGAAACAAAAGATGTCATAGACCAAATTTACAAGAAAACAAATTAACTTGGGTTTAAAAATAAACTTCCTAGTTGGGCTATTGATAGATTAGGTTGAAAAAACAAAGCAGCTAAGTATTCAAGTGATCCAGATGGGCTTCAAATGAGTTGATATTAAAAGGGGTGTGCATTTGGGTTGCTCATTTTAATACTTTGACTCTTTCAAGCCTAAAAATATATTCCAAACAAGTTCAACTTTTAGTTTTGCATCCATGGGCCAAGTTTGCCTTAAAACGGAGTCTTAAATGTTTAACCCCTCAAAACCATTTCCTTGAAGGCCTCTTGTCATGGACTCTTGGACCAATACATTTAATTTGGCTCTAATCTGTTTAGACTTAGAGTGGGTAATTGGGCCTTGAGTAAAGTTAAGCCCATCATGTTTATATGCTTGAAATTGAGCCTTGATGCTTGCATCATTCCTTCTTTCCTAAAGAAGTTTCGTCTTCGAATCTTGTTTTTGGTCAAATAAGAAAGATTCTTTATCATATTGGAGTAATTTAGTTGAGCTCTTTAAGTGAATTAACAAATTCCTAAAACAAAGGTGTAACACCCCAAACTCGGCCCAAACGTTATGGCCGAATCTGGAAGTGTTAAGAAGAAATTTTATAAAATGACTTCCTTGTTGTTTGCAAATCATCCTAAACCGTTGTTACTTAATAAGTCCGAATTGTTTGGAAAAAATATTGATATAATTATTTAGTTTAAAATTTTTATTCGTTTACGTGTTTCAAAGTCAATCAAATGTTTTGCAGCGAAGTTTCTTTGGAAACTGTTATTTTCAGAAAAATCGTCGCCTTCAAAATTACAGTTTTATCAATCATTATGATAGAAACCAAAATTAAAGTCTAAAACCAAAAACAGTCCCAAAAAGTCCGGAGAGTCCCAAAATTACAAAACTCTCAAAAACAAGAAAGGTAAATTTTATAAAAATGAAGTTTGTGGAAAAGTGGTCACAACTGAGCTTCCGTCGCACTGATCCACCTAAGTCTGAGGGTCACTTGAACGGAACAGACAAAAAAAGAGTGAGTTTTTGACAACTCAGTGTGTAACGCATTTATGTAAATGGAATTCAAATTCAATCTAATGGCATAATAGATATAGATGTAAAATCTTTTGTAGAATCAGAATTATACAGAATCATACAGATACAGACATGTATAATCCTACCCCCATCCTCTACACACCAACTCTGACCATCCCAACACACCACGTGGAGTATAAAACACCCATCCAGCCCTACACACCTCATAGTGTCTATACAACACTTTTCAAAATAATCACAACAGTGCTTCCAGTATATAGGCAAGATATCGCCTCACACAGAACACTTCCTCATAATACAAATCCCACCCCATAGCTAGATACAGATAGAATATCAGATAAAATATATTAACAGATACCAAAGTAAACATATCATGCATGCTCGTATAACAGATATTACACATGCTTATACATAATAGAACATATCATACATACTGTATTCCATAATACTCATATAAATATTATTTACATCAATTTCAATCTAACAGAGTAGCCGGTTTCATGCTTTAAGGCTTATACCATAGATATCGACCCTATGGAAGGCCCACAGTCGATTGAGATGGCATGTACAACGCTAGGGAAAAATTTTGAATTTTCGACCCACATACACATGTGGGACCAAATTCCTAAAAAAGCATTGCCCGTGTGGCCTACACGACATCGCACACGGCCTTTCACAAACACACGGCCTACCACACAGTCGTATGGCATTGACAGGCCCCAATTTTGGCTTTCGTCGATCGCCGCTTTTCGAGTTTTTCGTTACGCACTGAGTTATCAAAACTCACTCTTTGTCTGTTTGATAATTTCAGGTAGCCCTCAGGCTTAGGCGGGTCAATGCGACGGGGGCTTGGTTGTGTCTTCGTTGTCGTAAAACTACTTTTCCTTTAATTTGGCTTACTTAAATTTTATGTTTTGAGAGTTTTGTATAATTTGGACTCTCAAGACTTTTGGGACTATTTTTGGTTTCAAATTTTTACTTTGGTATACTAGCATAACGATTGATAAAACGACTTTTATGAAAACGACAATTTTTTTTGAAAATAACGGTTTTCAAGAAAACAAAATCGATTTACCAAAATATAACATTTTAAGAAACTCCACTGCAAATTATTTGATTTATTTGAAAATGTATACAATTGACGGTTTTAACTCATAAATATAACAACACATTTTTAAATAAGCTCATTCTTTTAGCAATAAGTTACACGAAGGTTTCAAAATGAAAAGGTCAGATTTATAAGTTTTCTTTGTAATATTCTCAGATTTGACCATAACGTCTAGGCTGAGTTTGGGGTGTTACATTTAGTGGTATCAAAGCCAAGTTGCAAAACTCGGGCAGTGAAATTTTGGGTTCAAAATTTTGTTTGTAAAAACTATTTTTTCGAGTAAAGTTTATTTTTAATCTGAGAGTAAGTATGTGCCACAATAAGTCTCCGGTGCCGATCTTATAAGTACTTCTAACTTAGAAATACTGTAGTTAGAAAACTCTAAAATGTCTAAAACTACATATAGTTAGTTAGAAACTGAAATTTCTGAACTTTCTAAAACTACTTCTGATAATTAATTGGAGCATAAAATGTTACTAATAAATAATGAAACTAATTCATAAAACTTTTTCATGTAGATAAAAATTTGAATATGATGACTGTTAGTGGTACTCATGGGCGTGACGGGCACCGTAGAGGGACTCGAGTTGAGTCATCCTCAATGGGCAGTTTGCCTAATTTAGATACAAGTAAGACACCGACTATACCTACTGCTGAGACTGGGTCTCATAGTCGCTCGGTTGGGGACGACGCATTGTCCCAAGCCATGCTGAGAGTGTTGGAGAGAGTCGCTGGGCCACATTTGGGTTCTGGAAGTCGTGGGTTGGTAACTGAATGGCTCTAGTCTAATGGTACTGAGCTGTTTAGGGGTGTTACTAGAGTCGCCTCAATTGTGGCCGAATATTGGTTGAAGGCCACCGAGAGGATAATGAATGATATTGACTGCACCCTTGAGTAGAAATTGAAGGGCGCAGTATATCTACTTCGCGATAAGGCATATCAGTGGTGGTTAAAACTTGAGGAGGGTACTCAGTCGGATCATGTTAAATGGGAATATTTTAAGACCGCCGTCTAGAGAAAACATGTAAAGGCAAGTTATGTGGATACTCGCAGACGCGAGTTCATGAACCTCACTCAGGAGGATAGGACAGTGGCCAAGTATGAGGCTGAATTTCTGAGATTGAGTCATTACGCCCGTGGGATGGAGGCGTCTGAGTATGAGAAATGTGTCTATTTTGATGATAGTCTAAGAGATAATCTGAGAGTCCTAATAGCTCCATTGAGGGAGCGAGATTTCACCGTTTTGGTGGACAAGGTAAAGATTACCGAAGAAGTTAAGCGCGTTGAGCGCCAAAATAGAGATCGTGAGAAAGGTAAGAATAAGAGGGATTCAGAGCCCTCTAGTTCTGTTCAGAGGCCTAAGAAGCAGGCCAGATCTGATGGACCTTTCAGAGTTGGAGTTCTAGTTGCTCCTATTATGGCTCAGCCGTGTAGTGATTATGGTAGACGCCAACCGGGTGAGTACTGGAGGTTGGGATCGTGTCTGCAATATCGGTCAAGGGAGCACCATATTAGAGATTGCCCACAACATTCTGATCAGATGCAAGGTCCAACTTCGGGTTTTGTTCAGCCTCAGTGGGTAGATCAGCAGCCGTCTAGGGGTCGTAGTCCAGCCAAAGGTCGTAATGGTATATGTAGAGGATAGAGAGCACCGGGCAGAGGTACTAATCAGATTGAGGCAATGTAGCTTGTATTGGTTTATGCTACTTGACATCGTGAGGACAGAGATGTCGCTGATGTGATTACGGGTATGTTCTTTATATTTGATGCCCCTTATTTTGCACTGATAGACATAGGGTTAACACATTCCTATGTAGTAGCTAGTTCTATTACTGTAAACTTAGGGATTCCTGTTGAGAGCACTTCTAGTGAGATTTCTATATTGAGTCCATTGGGTCAATTTGTTCAGGTGAATAGGCTGTATAGGAATGTGCCGTTAGAGGTACAAGGGGTTGTGTTTCCAGCTAATTTGATGGAGCTACCGTTAGGAGAATTTGATTTGATTGTGGGAATAGACTAGCTTGTGAAGCATCGAGTCAGTTTGAATCGTGCTATTAAGAGTGTAGTTCTGAGATCTGAAAACGATGCGGAGGTGGTTAAAATTGGTGAGCGTCGGGATTACTTATCCAATGTGATGTCTGCTCTTGTGGCTAAAAAACTAGTTCAGAAAAGGTGTGAAGCGTATCTGGCTTTTGTAAGTGATTCAGTTTTTGTGGACTCTTCTGTTGGGAACATTCGAACAATTAAGGAATTTTTAGATGATTTTCCCGATGAACTATCGGGTTTACCTCTGAATTAGGAAGTTAAGTTCGGTATTGAGCTTCTACTAAGTACAGCTCCGATGCTAATCGCTCCTATCGTATGGCATTGAAGGAGCTTATGGAGCTAAAGGCTCAGTTTCAGAAACTCTTGGACCGTGGATTCATCCGTCCTAGTGTGTCTCCATGGGGGGCACCAATTTTGTTCGTAAAAAAAAGGATGGTACCATGAGAATGTGTATCGATTACCGTCAGTTGAACAAGTTACTTGTGAAGAACAAGTACCCACTTCCAAGGATCGGTGACCTATTTGATCAATTTCATGGGGCTTTTGTGTTTTCTAAAATAGATCTCCGTTCTGGGTATCATCAGCTTAAGGTTAAGGAAGTTGATGTTCAGAAGACTGCTTTTAGGACTCGTTATGAGCACAACGAGTTCCTAGTCACGCCCTTTGGTTTGATGAAAGCTCTGACTGCATTCATAGACCTGATGAATCAAGTTTTCCAGCCATATTTGGATCCGTTCATCGTAGTCTTCATTGACGACATTTGGGTATACTCTAAGACCGAAGATGGTCATAATGAGCATCTTAGAATAGTTATTCAGAGTCTGCGAGAGAAATAGCTTTACACTAAGTTAAGCAAGTTTGAATTCTGGTTAAAGGAAGCAACTTTTTTGGGACATGTAGTTCCGGTAGAGGGGATTCGATTTTATCCTAAAAAGATTGAGGCTCTACTTGATTGGAAACAAACTAAGAATGTTTCTGTGATCCACAATTTTTTGGGTCTTGTGGGCTATTATCAGAGGTTTATCGAGGGGTTATCGTTAATTGCAGCTTCTATGACTAAGCTATTGTGTAGGAACGTTCATTTTGTCTGAAATGATGAGCAGCAATCCAACTTTTAGAAGCTTAAATTTGTTTACACTCAAGCTCCTATTCTAATACAGCCTCAATCTAGTAAAGAGTTCGTGGTTTATAGTGATGCGTCGCATGTCTGTTTCGGATGTGTTTTGATGCAAGAGGGTGAGGTTGTGGCTTATGCGTTCCGATAGCTTAAATCTCACGAAGTGAATTATCTGAAAGCATGATCTTGAGTTAGCTACTGTGGTTTTTGCTTTAAAGATTTGGAGGCACTATCTGTATGGTGAAAGGTGTATCATCTACACCGATCACAAGAGCCTTAAGTACCTCCTTACTCGAAAGGAGTTAAACTTTAGGCACTGTAGATGGATTGAACTGCTCAAAGATTACAATTGCACTATAGAGTATCATCCCGATAAGGCCAATATGGTGGCTGACGCTCTAAGTCGTAGAGCAATGTCTGATTTGAAGGTAATGTTTACTCATCTAAGTCTGTTTGATGATGGGAGTCTGTTACCTGAGTTGCAAGTTAAGTCGACTTGGATTGATCAGATTCGGGATAAACAGTTGGGGGATGATTCTCTGGTTCTGCATTTCCATTAGGTAGAGGATAGTAGTATGTCTGACTTTGGGCTGAATATTAACAGGGTCTTGTGTTTCTGAGGACGATTTTATGTACCAAAGGATTCTAATTTAAGACAGTCTATTCTGCAGGAAGTGCATAGTAGCCCTTATGCTATGCATCTTGGTGGAAATAAGATGTGTCGAGATCTTTGTAAACTATACTGGGGGCCTGGTTTGAAAAAGGAAGTGACAGACTTTGTTTCTCGTTGTTTGACGTGCCAACAGGTTAAGACTGAGCATCAGTTACCTTCGGGTTTGCTTCAACCCATTATGATTCCCATGTGGAAATGAGAATGTGTGACTATAAACTTCGTTAGTGGGTTGCCTATAACACCTACTAAGAAGGATTTTGTATGGGTCATCGTGGATCGGTTGACCAAGTCTGCCCAATTCATACCTGTTTGAGTAGATTATTCTCTTCAAAAGTTGGCCAAACTATATATTTATGATATTGTAAGACTTCATGGGGTACCAAATTCGATTATTTCATATAGAGATCCTCGTTTTACTTCTCAGTTTTGGAGGAAACTTTATGAGGCTCTGAGTTCAAGATTGGATTTCAGTACTACGTTTCATCCTCAGACAGGTGGTAAATCTGATAAGGTGATTCAAATATTGGAGGATATGCTTTGGAGTTGTGTGATTGATTTTCGAGGTAGTTAGGAGGATTTTTTGCCATTAGCCGAGTTTGCCTACAATAACAGCTTCTAGTCCAGTATTCAGATGGCACCTTACGAGGCTCTATATAGTCGTAAGTGTTGTACTCCATTGTATTGGATTGAGTTGGGTGAGCGACGGGTTTTGGGCCAAGAGTTGGTTTCTGAGACTGAAGACAAAGTCAGACTGATTCGAGGTTGTATTAAGGCGGCTTCTAACAGATAGACGTCTTATGCAAATATTAAAAGGAGGGACATCGAGTATTCTGTGGAGGATTATGTGTTTCTCAAGGTATTTCCAAGGAAGAAGGTTCTGCAGTTTGGACGTAAGGGCAAGTTGAACACTAGGTTTATTGGGTCGTATCGAATTTTGAAGCATACGGGACTGGTTGCTTCTCAGCTAGAGCTACCCTTGGAATTAGACCGTATCCATGATGTGTTTCACGTCTCTATGTTGAGGTGGTATCGGTTGGACCCATCTCATGTTGTTTTTGTTGAGGAGAAGCCGGTCCAGATTTTGGATCGAGACATTAAAGTCTTAATGAGGAAATCTATTCCGTTAGTAAAGGTCTTGTGGCGGTACATGGCACAGAGGAAGCCACTAGGGAACCTGAAGACTCAATTCGACAATAGTTTCCGCATATGTTTGAGTCAGGTAAATTTCAAGGCCGAAATTTCTTTTGGGGGGAGAGAGTTGTAACACCTTAATTTTTGCTTATGTTTTTTTGTAACGCTCTAAAACCCGACTTAGAAGTTTAGACTGAATCCCAGAGGTTACATTGATCACCGAAGTGATCGTAAGAAAATTTTACAAAACAAATTATCTTAAATCCATTACAAACACATTTTTCTCTTTACGAACCAAAACTTTTAATCATTTAGATTTCAATCAAAAAAATTAAAGTTAAGTTTAACTTATGAACAAAGTAAGATTTACGAGAAAAATCCAAAATAGAACTGGTATCATAGTTTTTGTAAAACCTTATAGTTCATAGCAGTATATCAAAATGGGAACTGAAAAGAAAAACAGTTAACTTGTTTTTAACCGTGACAGTTCGAGACCTCCATATACCGAGTCCAGCTACCAAAATCGAGCTTATCTACATAGGAAACACTAAGGGGGTGAGCTTCACGAGCTCAGTGTGAATTCAACACGTGACCAATAATAGAATTACGGAACTCTAATCAGTAGCGAAACATATTTACGGATATACACAGAGTCAAAAAGTAATCTTGGAACTAGCATCCCAACAGAATGTAACAACTCAAAAACACCAAGTCATACATAGACACTCAGTCACAAGTGTTATTCAGTCAGATAATCTTACACCCAGTACACTCAAACAGATACGAATGAATGCAGTCAAGTAATAAAAAACCCACTCATCCAGCCAAAACACCTCTCCATCCCCCGATCACACCCCAAAAGAGTTGTTTAAGCTCATCCAACCAAACACACCACATAGGACCTCGAAAGGCCCATCCAACCCTACACACCATGTATGTGGACTAAGCCACTCAAATATTAATATGCATTAGGGCTGGCGTAGATGCAGTAAACTGCCAAATTAGATAATGGTACACAGCAAAGCTGACGTATTTACGGTACAGTGTGGTAAACCACTGTACGAAAAAATTGAAGTAAACTGCTAGATAAAATCAGAATCAGTCTTCTTTCTCTTTACAACCAACCCCAAAATTTACTTTATTGAAGTGTATGTATGCATACAATCTCACAGAAATAATGAACACATCGACAGAAAATTAGACAGAAACATATATGCACACACACCCAGCAAAGCGGGTTCAGAATCAAACATCTCACACATCAGTCACAAATAACACATAACCTGAAGCCCAGATCAGAGTCTTAACTACCCTCACTAAAGCATAGCCAAGGGTCGGAACACACAGACATATTTTTAGATCAAAATATACACAGAACTAATGTTGAGGCCTTAGGACTACACAGCCGTGTGCTCTGGCCATGTGGAAATGCCTAGACCAAGTGGGGGTCAACATACCCATGTGGGGGGTCAACACATCCATGTGGATGAGGCATATGCCCGTGTGGGCCAGGGACATGGCTGTGTGTACAGGCCGTGTAACACTCTGTCTATTTGTACTAAAATAGAGTACAGGGCAGACACAACCGTGTAAGGGTCTCACACGTCCGTGTACCCACCAGACACGGTCATGTGTCCAAAACACACTCCTCTGTGGGGTCTCTAAATCCCCAAATTAGCCACACGATCGTGTGGCCAGGCCATATGGCACCAAATCACTAAATCCCTAATTCCTAAACATACACACCCGTGTGCCCAGAGGACACGGCTGTGTGGAAATCAAAAAAATCCGCAAATCGGCCATGTGGTCGTGTGACCAAACCGTGTGGCACCAAAATTTGCCCGGAACCCTAATTCCTAAATGCACACGTGTGGCCACTAGTGTAGTCACGAAACCACCCTAAAACATCCCAGAAAAATGTCATTTCACCCTCGAAGCACTTCCCTGCCCACGAAAACTCAAAGTTATACCAAATCAACAAGTTCTAAGCATAAAAATAGCGGTACAACATCATAAATAACCGATTTGTGAACACAGACACAAAATGTTGACTTTTACAGAGTCGAAACGAGATTTCATAAATAAATTAGAAAAGATACGAAACCTACACCTGATTCGTGATCAAATACAACACCACGCTTTTCATAAAAGAAAAGAAGAACAAAAAAAAGAGGAGAACGTCCAAAGAAAATAAAAATAATCAAAATAAAAATAATCATAACAATAAACACTCAGTAAAAAATAAAAAATAATTACCTAAACCTTTAAAACAAAACAAAAAATGGTCCATCAAAACACTCTTGAGGACTCAAAACCCAGGACCCAAAGGCACACTAGCACATTACCAACCACTAGACTAGTAGGCCCATTCTGACACTAAAACGTGGAAACCAACCCAATTGTCTGATCTAGCCACAGACACTGCTGATAAATCTCAAAACTTTTAACCCCAAAATTTGAGGTGTTACATTTTTATTTTATTTTGTTAAATGGTTTCAAGTAAGGTGATCTGTCCTAGCGGGTGACTACTTTAGTGTGGAGGTTGGGGTTAGAGTTGCTGGTTTGAGTCACTGAGAGGGCATTTTGGGTATTTTTGTGCTTTTTAGATAAAGTTGAGTTAAAATGTAACTCTTGGAAGGTTGTGGATATGGATGGGATTTGGGTGTTAGTAGGTAGTGGAGTTAGTTTAAATTTGAATTAGTGGCTAAATTATAGGGGTTGAGGGGATATGGGATTAATTAATTTTTATTTTATTTTATTTTATTTTATTTTATTTTTTATTTCCCTTTTCCGAAAATTCCCTTCCCAAATTGCATAGTCCTCTCCTACTTCCCACTTTCTTCTTGCTCCATTTTTTTTTGGTTTTTTTCTTTTTCACTTAATTTTCTACCCAAATTGCCCCACATGAATCAGCACTTCGGTTTTGGTTCTACTCTCTTTTGGGCAACTAATATTCTCTAAGTGTCCGTAAGTAATGATTTCTATTGTTTTGGTAGGAGTTCTATTAATTTTTTTTATTAGGTTTAAAGTGTAATTTGACTCCGTGTATTATCATTGCTAGGTGATATTCAAGAAATCTGAGATTCTCCTATTGCGAATTAAAGCTTATGGGTTGCCATGGACATGAGTAAGTTTTGAAATGATTATAGGTGAAATTTTTAGTTGAAATTGATTTTGGCTGTATTATAGTCGAGAGGTTACTCGATTAAAATTGTGGAATTAATATTGATTCTAGATGTTCTATTGTTGATTTTTAGGTTCTAGTTATCTCGCAGGAACATTTGCATCAAAATTGAGCTAGGTGTGTAACGAAAAACTCAAAAAAAGGCGATCAGCGAAAGTTGAAATTGAGGCCTGTTGACGCCACACAGCCGTGTGGTAGGCCGTGTGTGACACACGGCCGCATGATAGGCCATGTGCAACACATGATCGCGTGATGGGCTGTGGCCATTTTGGGCTGTATGGGCCACACGAGAGTGTGTTAGCCGTGTGCCAAGCCGTGTGGGCCACACGGGCTTGTGGACCCGAATTTCAAAATTTTTTCCTAGGATCGTACATGTCATCTCAATCAACTGTGGGCCTTCCGTAGGGTCGGTATGTGAGGTATAAGATTTAAAACATGAAATCTGTCACTCTGTGAGATTGAAATTAACGTAAATAACATCTACATGAGTATTGTGTAATATGATATATATGATATGTTCTATTATGTATGAGCATGTTTAGTATTTGTTATACGAGCATGCATATGATATACGTTTTGGTATCTTTTATTATGTTTTATCTGATGTTCTGTCTGTATCTGGTTATGGGGCGGGTTATGTATTATGAGGAGGAAGTATTCTGTGTAAAGCTATATCTGTCTTATGAACACTATGTGGTGTGTAGGGTTTGGTGGGTGTTTTATACCCTATGTGGTGTGTTGACACCATTTTTTTGACAAAACGGGGTCAACTTGGGTTTTAAAAAATGAAAACGTAAACGGGAGTCACCACCAATCTTTTTTAATGAGGTGTGATCGGGTCACCTCATAAAAGTGGTTGTTTTTAATAAACGATTTGATTTTATTAAAACAACGATTTTCGTCCACGAAATTCAAAAAAAATGGGTTCGGGAGTCGGTTATGTACGAGGAAGGATTAGCACCCTCGTAACGCCCAAAATTGGTACCTAGTTGATTAGTTAATGTCTTAATGTCAAAAATTGAAAAATTTGAAGACTTTTAAAATACGATCCTTATTCTTTAAAGTTTATACAAATCGGGTTACTTCTTAAGACCCTCTCGTTTTAGAAAGAGAAAATGTCACACCCAATGAGTTAAGGCACAATATTTTACCTCTTCAGAAATGAGTTTGTCTAAAAACTTGCACCATAAAATTTAAAAGGGTATTCAATTGTTTAAGTCAAGTGAAAAAATTGCAGCCCAATACATTAGGGCACAATTTCTCAAAAGATTAAACATTGAATATTGCATTTATTAGAAAAATCTGCGTCTCGAGAAAATAACGTGTCATATCCAATACGTTAGGACACAACGTATTCAATTCTTGAAAATGAGCTTTTTATTTAATTTTTTTGTTTAAAGGGGCATTCTCGATTATTTAGTTTCAACGAAGAAAATTAGAACTCAATACGTTAGGGCTCAATTCTCTCGAAGATCCCAAATACCGAGTATTGCTTTTATTTTGAAATTTTTCCGTTTTTTGACAAATCCGAGTAAAGATGGATGTAAAATAATGATAAAGTGAATAAAATAACGCGAGCAAAATAAAATATACGTAAATAATAAGACTAATATAAAAACAATCATGCAAGCACAATAACAAATAATAAACAGATAAGAACTAAAGCAGAAAAATAACAATAACATACATGTAAATAAATGTATGAACAAAATTAACAAAATTATAAAAATATAAAAGTTATATATATATATATGTATAAAATTATGTAAATATGAAAAACATATGCATGTACACATATTTAAAACTATTGTACATGAAAAATATATGTAAGTATGTATGTACATATATATATATACGTATATAAGAATCATCAAATACAAAAAGGTATATATATGTAAGTATATACAAATAACAAAGTATAAACAATATAAACAATATATTTTTGAAAATATAAAGAATATGTAAGAATATATATATTTATGAAAATGAAATATATACATACATGTATGTAGGTATAGGTAAATATTATAAAATATAAAACATATATGTGTATGCATATATATAAAATATACATATATATTATGAAAATAAAGCTAAAATAATGAAAAAAAGCTAATATATTCACATAATTGTAACGACTAAATAAAGGAAAATAAAACTAATAACAATAATAATAATAATAACATTAAAATAATTAACTAAATAATAAAATTGCTAAAAAAAGACTAAATCGAAATAAATACTAAAATACTGGGCGGATTAGAAATAAAAAAACGAAAAGGATTAAATTGATACACGCGCCGAAAGAGGAGGGACCAAAACGATAAATAAACCAAACTCCAAAACGCAGCGCTGGACCGGACTAAAATGAAACAAAAATAAAACTATGTGGCTAAATTAAAATAAAAGAAAATAACGAAAAAGGGCCGAATTGCAATGCGCTACAAAGTCAGAGGGACTGCGCGCGCAAATATCCCCTTTTGAGAAAACACGCGGATCCTCCCCCTAGGGTCGAGTCACCATTCGAGTCAGGGCCAAAACGGCGTCGTTTTGGCACCTGACCCTTGGATGCAAAACGGCGCCGTTTTACTTAGGGTATTTTTAAAAAAAATTAAAAGAACATTCAGCCCCTCATTTTAAAAAAAACCGAATCATTCCCCTCCTTTCACAAAACCTTCCCCCCTTTACTCCGGCCCGAGGTTCCGGCGCACCTCCGCCATAGCCCCGCCGGCGGTGGTAGTCAGAGGTGCAAAATTGGGTCTTTCTAGCCCCATTTGAAGCCGATCATTCCTTCGAACCTGGATTCGAGGTTGGGTTCGTAAAAAGGGGCCAAAACCGAAGGGAAAAGGAGGAAGCCGTTCGCTTCCCCCCTTCTCCGGCGCGACGCAGGTAAGGCTTTTCCTTTTCTTTTCTTCTTATTTTTTAGTATGAACAATAAAGAAAAACAAAAATCAAAATCAAAAAAGAAAGAAGAAATGCGAAGAGAAAAAAAAACCTTTTAAGAAATCTTTTTCTTTTTATTTCTCTCTAATGCTTTTTTTTTTACAAAAAAATTCCCCCCTTTTGTTTTTACAACGATAGGCTTTATAGCCGAAAAGAAAAAACAGAAAATGAACCCCTTCCCCGTTTGTGGTCTGCTTCTGTCCTTGGTTGCGTGTTTGCAGGTCAGAGACGTCAGAGGCGATGAGACAAGGCGAACGGCGGTGGTAGGGTTGGTGATGTAGAAGTGTACGGCGCACATGGGGGGAACTAGGGTTTTCTATTTTTTTTCTTTTTTCTGAAAATGGGTTTTGGGCTAGGGTTTTTAATTTGGGCTTGTTATGTGGGTTTTGGGCCTATTGGACCCGGGTCAAAATGGGCCGTACAGCTGCCCCTCTTTACTCGTTGTCGTGTAACGAGAATAGAGCAAAGACTAAAAAAGGCCCATTTTGCCCGGTCTTGCCAAATCTTGACTTCTTGGTGCCTTTCTTCTTCAGGTAGCCTCTTTCCCCTCCACTGGGTCTTGTTGCTTTGATCCACCCTACTGCATCTTCTGAGAGATTCGACTTGTAGCTTCGATCTTCTTCGCAGCAACTTCAGGGGGATGAAGTTTGTGTTTTTAGTCTACTCCTCTGCAACTTCAGGGATATAATACTTGTCGTGGTAAATTTAATCTGACCTACTGCAATTTCAGAGGTATAGGATTCGTAGCTTCAGTCTGCCTCACTGCAATTTCAGGGAAGTAAGACTTGTATATTGAACCTGTTCCACTACAACTTCAGGGGGATAAGGTTAGTGGCTTTAATCCGCCCTACTGCAACTTCAGGGCGATAAGATTTGTAGCCGGTCTTCAATTTGCTCCACTGCAACTTCAGGGAGATAGGATTAATAGCTTCAGTCTGCTTCACTGTAACCTCAGTGAGATAGAACTTGTAGCTCCAATAAAGTTTGATGTGATCCGTTCTACTGCAACTTCAGAGAGATAAGATACATCATTTTGACCCGCTCCACTGCAACCTCAGGGAAATCGGACTCATATCTTCAACTGGTCCCACTGCAACTTCAGGGGAATCGAACCCATATCTTCAACTGGCCCTACTGCAACTTCAGGGGGATAAGATTCATGACTTCAACCTGCTCTACTGTAACTTCAGAGAGACAAAGTTTGTGATTTATAGCTTCCATCTATTCCACTACAACTTCAAGGGAATAAGACTTGCTATCTTCAGTCTACTCTACTGCATCCTCAGTGAGATAGAACTCGTGGCTTAAATCTGCTTCCTTACACTTGAAGATAAGATTCACCATCTTCGATCTGTCCCATTGCAACTTTAGGGGGATAAGACCTACTTATTTAGTCTGCTCCACTGCAACCTCAGGGAGAAAGGATTCGTGGCTTAAATCTGCTTCCTTACACAAGGATTCGTGGCTTAAATCTGCTTCCTTACACTTGAAGATAAGATTTGTCGTCTTCGATCTGCTCTGCTACTGCTTAGGGAGGCGAGATCTGTAATTTTCAACCTATTCCACTGCTGGTCAGG